>NC_040091.1:18626549-18929579 GCF_003369695.1 Bos indicus x Bos taurus | reverse complement strand
AAATGAAATCAAAAGTGGACAGCAAATCACAAAATACTTCCAAAGCTCCACTATTTGTAGTAGCAAAATATTGGAAAAAGTCAGACACTCAGAAAACTTTTAGTAAATTATGGTACACGGCATGATAGAATCTGGTACATTATTAAGTGAATTGTAGAATATGGTTACCCATAAAATGCTGTCTTAATTTACTTATCAGTGAATAGAAAATGTCCATGACATACTGTTTAAGGTATTGGGTTAAGATCTTATAGAAAAAACTAAATGAACCTTTTAGCCAACCCAATAGGTTAATTCAGTAGTAAAATCAAACATCAATTATACCCTTCAATCTAGAGGCAGAGGCATGTTTTCCAGAGTAACATATTTTGATCTATTGATAACTAAAAGATATGAAAAATAACCTATCAATTATATACATTTAATTAAAAACATAAAATACAACAAACTGATGTGTAGTTTTATCTGTGTATAAGGATTGTAGAAAATTTATCAAATATTTCTGTTACAAGCATATCAAATTTTAAATTCTCAGATTGAAAAGTGAACTTCTCTAAAAGGGAAAGGAGAGTGTTAACATGAAAACAAATAGCTTAAATTTATGCATATATTGCCATTTTCACAGAGGTAGAACCCAGCAACTCTGAAATGAAATTGAGAGGGGAAGGATATGAACAAACCCATGAAGATTATCTTTGCACCAGTAACTTGTATGAATTTTAAAGGATCTTGTGGAAATCAAACTATAGAGACCCGTTATCTTTAACAAATTATATTCAGATATTTTAGATACTGTTTCCCTAAAAGCAGAATGAAGACTTAGAAATTTTTACATTCATCTGTCTTCTCTGATGTTTGCTTCCATTATGTTTAGCTACAAGCTATTTTAGGAAACTAGTTTTAAGTAATACTGAAACATTTATTCCAATTCAGGTTTCTATTTCATTCTCTTTATATAAGACCCAACTTTCCAAATTCTTGTTTAACATGCATAATTAGTTAGAAAAGTGTATAGAAACACTGAAGTTCCATAATCTTCTTGTTTTGACATATGGATTGGCATTACAGCTTTTGCATAGCATACATTTTTATTTTATATATATTGCCGCAGGTTACACTCTGCACCCAGTTCGGTATGACTTACATTACTACACCCAGTACTTTGTGTTATCTCTAAGTGTAGCTTCAGTACTTCAAGTCTTCTTTGAAGTTAATGGAAATTCTGAACTCCATGATGCAGATTGCAAACGGAAATGAACATCTGTCTACATCTGCCATGTTGGCAAAGCATCCTAAAAACCTGCTACTAGGATGTTATTTTCTTCCAAATATCAGCATGATCCAGGTGTCCTGAAACTTAAGCTTTTGTGATAGGAGAAGAGAGGGTTATACTAATATTGAAAGTGATTTAGAAGATGACAGTACCACTGGTTGGATTAATTCTACAGTTGTGAATTAGGGTCACTCTGTTTTCCATATATCAACATTTTATAGAACACTGCATGTGAACACCACACTCTGGCCCTTTTACATGATTGCACTAATATAGAATCTAAATAACAGGTTTTTTTTTTACATAATGTGTGCTTATTGACTAATCAGACATTTATATAATCCCATTAAACAAAGTATTATTTCTTAAATCCTTATCTTTCATTAAAAAATGCTGCTTCTGGCATTTCTTGACAATGACTATAATTAATGATGTGAAAATTATCTGCCTGATGGCATTTGAACAGTAAGAACAATTGGTTAATGTTGTCAGAACATTGTATCATTCTAATAATACCCTCATGTTTATTACTCCATTTCCAGTGTGTGGATAGCACGTGTAATATGAAGAGGAAACAGTACTTATATTCAGTCGGATGAACACAAATCTTTGGGTTAAATAAAGGCATTTGGAATTATAGGTGGAGAATCACTGAACTTTTCAAAGAAAATTAATAGTGTCGTCTTCCAAGCAAGTTTGACCATTTGGTTGAGACTATTATAGAATTCCTTGTTAGAATAAAACTTCTCCTAGCTGGCCTGATGCACTATGGGGTTCTCCAGAGTGGTAGTTGCCACACTAAGATCATAACACACTGATATTTTCATCTTTAGAACTTGGAAATTATTTGTTCTTAATAATACCCGCTAATAAAGATGGAATCATTTTAAAGTTTATAAATAAATTTTTTAAAGGAAGTTAAGGTATAGTCAGTGATTTCCCTAAGTAACATTTCACTGATTTTTGCATCCTCTTCAGTTTTCAAGAGTAGAAGAGAAAGATGTAAGGGTAAAGTTAGTACATTGGGTGTTGCACATAATCAGCACTTTTAATATTATTCATCTCCCCTACAGCATCAGTCAGGGTTGCCCACTGGTATTTTATGTGCCACAGTGGTGAAGGGAGGGCTTTCCAGGTGGTGCTAGTGGTAGAGAACCTGCCTGCCAATGCAGGACACGAAAGAGACACGAGTTCGTTTCCTGGGTTGGGAAGATCCCCTGGAGGAGGGCATGGCAACCCACTCCAGTATTCTTGCCTGGAGAATCCCATGGACAGAGGAGCCTGGTGGGCTACAGTCCATAAGGTTGCAAAGAGTCAGACATGATTGAAGCAACTTAGCATGCAGGGATGAAGAGAACAGCTCTCGTAGGACATAGCATGCTTTTGATTGTACTGAAATTTTAGGTGGCAGTTATTAAATCATTTTTTCCTACTTGAGTTTCAAACTAAAGGTGAACTAGACATAAGAATTCCATCTATAAGATGGAAATAAAAAATAAAAGTCTTCTTCATTACTAAGAGAAGCCAGACTGGAGAGTATAACTTCTGACCAACAGGAAGACAGATTAGAAAAGAAAAAAAAAAAATCAATGAGATGACTGAGTATGCTTTGCTTTTTTTCTCTCCCCAATTCACAATCAATTAAATCTTTCTTCCTTCGGGATACCATGAGTGGGGCAAATAATCCTTAATTGTTACTCTAGGGAAATGTTTCCACAGGGAAACTAGAGGAAGATTGTTTCTGCATGTGACCATTGCTTACATCACTAGGGACGTTCACGTAGTTTAGATGGAGAGCTTTAGACAACACTGCATCTTAGTGATTTCTACCTTTAATGTCTTTATCATCTATTATTCCACACTATATCAAGGGATCAGTGTAGTAAGTGGAAAGAGAGTTCAGTTACCCATGAGAGAAATCAACCAACCAACCAACCAACCAAACAAACCCAGAAAATATAAGCAGGGGATAAGGTTGAGAACAGAATAGAAAATGAAAATCAAGGGTTTTTATTATAAGGCTTTTAATACTACTTCCTAGAAAAAAATAGTTCATATATATATATATATATATATATAAAAAGACTTGTTCATTCAATTATACTTTGTTCTTTGCTTACTACATACCAGCAATAGTATCAACCACTAAAAATACAAGGCTGGAAAGAATAATTCACATTATTGAAAAGAGACATAGATAAATACACCAAAATTACAATGTAGTGTATTAAATATTGAACTAGAATTGACTCAAAAGAGTATTCAATCTTTTTAGAATATTTCTAAGTATCTTATAAGTGGAGAATATATAAGTATCTTATATAAGTATATATATAAGTATACTTGAAGTATCTTATAGAATATATAAGTATCTTATAAGTGGAGGAGGAGTAAAAAGCAACCATGCTTGTAAGGGCAAAGACAGTGATTGAAAACCACTGTAAATTTCTGAAAAGCAGGTGACATGAGCTGAATTATGCAGATACTGCAGTAGAGGAGGAATTAGTCTCATGGAAGAAATTGTATATGACAAGGCATGAAGGTGGGTGAAAAAATAGGGTTAATTCAGGAAACGTGCAGAGTTCCATGTAGCTCTAGTGCGTGGTGCCACTCACGGCGGGGATCAGTCAAGATTGTGACCCAGTGCATCTCTAAAGAGAAATTGCTGATGATCTTGTGCAGTAGTTTGTCTAAATACCTGATTTTGACTTGAGTGTATGTAAGTTTTTATTATAAATGTAGTATATCCAATTAAGAAAATTTAAAAGAGCAAAAATTAAAGCCTCTCAATTCCAGCATTTCAATGTAAAAACTAATTTCATTTTGGAAAATTTCTGGGAGGGAAAATATGTACTCCAGTTTATTTTTCATAACAAGCCTATGCACTATTATATGTCCTATTTTTTTTTTTTTCTCATGTTACTGTTTGGTCTTCATCACGTTTGCTTAAAATAACTATATAACATCCTATTAATGTAATATTAGAATAATATAACTCATGAAAAAATTCTACTTTAAACATTTCCTATTATAAATAGCAAATGCATCATTTTATAGGCTTCTCAAGGAAACATTTCCTAGGAATCTGGCTAACAGTCGTGTCTCATAAAACGTTTCTTACTGTATACTTGAGCAAGTTATTAAGTTGTTCCCTCTCGGTTTCAAAGCTGTTCTTTACTGCCTGCTTTGTGGTAGTGGAACTGGAACCTATAAACATTTCTCCTTTACTCGCTGGGATGATGTTGAATTCTCTCAGGAGAGGCTGTAGGAAGGCACCCCGAGGAAGCTGGAGGTTTCTTTTCCTGGTTGTGGTGTGCATTACTCTCAGAAGGTGATGCTCAGCCATACACAGCAGCACCCCTGGGCAGCTTCCCCTGAGGACCCCAAAGGGCAACTTCCCTACATGCTGGCCTCAGAAGAATGAGTTCTACAAGGTAAACTCAGGAAGATAGCACATGGCAGTCCCAGTAAATTCTGCTGATGCTCAGGTGGCACCTTCGCCTACCACTGTAGATGGTGACTTTCCAGTGAATTCTCCAGTACAGGCCCTTATCACGGGCAGCTTTCCTTGGGACTCTGCCAGTAAGTTTTTTTTCCAATAAGTTCTGTGGTGGAGCAACTCAATTGCTAGAGACCAAGTACCAAAGAACTTCTGCCTTCCTGGAACCTCAGCAAATTTCACCATCAAGTGGACTATGGCTGCATTATCTTTAACAAAGTCTGGTCTCATCCTAGGTCTCAACTCTCTGGGTTCTGTTCCTTCCCTGGGCGCTCTGCCTCAGTCTTAGGAGTAGTGACTTTTCCATCTCATCTCTTCTGCATTCATTAGAGATTTCTGGTCTCCTCAATAGGTAACACCCTTGTGTAATCAATCATTCTTTGTATTCAACTTTCCTTGTTTAGGTTACTCTGTGGGTTCTGTGACCTGATTGAATTCTAGTCTAATATATAATATGTTTTCATGAAGAATTTGCGATGACATATTGAACAGAGTATCAATATTACCCTTCACTCAGATGTTCAATGTCTTAGTATATTCAGGCTGCTGTAACAAAATACCACAGGCAGTTCAGTTCAGTTCAGTTGCGAAGTTGTGTCCAACTCTTTATGACCCCATGGACTGCAGCAGGCGAGGCTTCCCTGTCCATCACCAATTCCCAGAGTTTACTCAAACTCATGTCCATTGAGTCTGTGATGCCATCCAACCAACTCATCCTTTATTGTCCACTTCTCATGCCTTCAATCTTTCCCAACATTAGGGTATTTTCCAATGAGTCAGTTTTTTACATCAGGTAACCAAAGAATTGGAGTTTCAGCTTCAGCATCCGTCCTTCCAATGAATATCCAGGACTGATTTCCTTCAGGACGGACTGGTTGGATCTCCTTGCAGTCCAAGGGACTCTCAAGAGTCTTCTCCAACACCACAATTAAAAAGCATCCAAAAATAAATAAATAAATAAATAAAATAAAAAGCATCAATTCTTTGGCACTCAACTTTCTTTATAGTCCAACTCTCACATCCATATTTGACTACTGGAAAAAACATAGTTTTGACTAGATGGACCTTTAAGGACAAAGCAATGTCTCTGCTTTTTAACATGCTATCTAGGTTGGTCATAAATTTTCTTCCAAGGAGTAAGGGTCTTTTAATTTCATGACTGTAGTCACCATCTGCAGAGATTTTGGAGCCCCCCCAAAATAAAGTCTGTCACTACTTCCATTGTTTCTCCATCTATTGGCCATGAAATGATGGGACCAGATGCCATGATCTTAAGTTTTCTGAATGTTGAGCTTTAAGCCAACTTTTCCACTCTCCTCTTTCATTTTCATCAAGAGGCTCTGTAGTTCTGCTTCGCTTTCTGCCATAAGTGTGGTGTCATCTGCATATCTGGGGTTATTGATATTTCTCTCGCCAATTTTGATTCCAGCTTGTGTTTCATCCAGTCTACCATTTCTCATGATATACTCTGCATGTAAGTTAAATAAACAGGGCGACAATATACAGCCTTGATGTACTCCTTTTCCTATTTAGAACCAGTCTGTTGTTCCATGGCCAGTTCTAACTGTTGTTGCTTGACCTGCATCCAGATTTCTCAGGAGGCAGGTCAGGTGATCTGGTATTCCCATGTCTTGAAGAATTTTCCACAAATTGTTGTGATCCACACAGTCAAAGGCTTTGGCATAGTCAATAAAGCAGAAGTAGACATTTTTCTGGAACTCTCTTGTTTCTTTGATGATCCAGCAGATGTTGGCAATTTAACCTCTGGTTCCTCTGCCTTTTCTAAATCCAGCTTGAACATCTGGAAGTTCATGGTTCACATGCTGTTGAAACCTGACTTGGAGAATTTTGAGCATTACTTTACTAGTGTGTGCCATGAGTACAATTGTGAGGTTGTTTGAGCATTCTTTGGCATTGCCTTTCTTTGGGATTGGAATGAAAACTGACCTTTTCCAGTCCTGTGGCCACTGCTGAGTTTTCCAAATGTTCTTGCATATTGAGTGAAGCACTTTCAGAGCATCATCTTTTATATTTGAAATAGCTCAACTGGAATTCCATCACCTCCTCTAGCTTTGTTTGTAATGATGCTTCCTAAGGGCCACTTGACTTCACATTCCAGGATGTCTGGCTCTAGGTGAATGATCAAGCCATGGTGATTATCTGGGTCATGAAGATCTTTGTACAGTTCTTCTGTGTATTCTTACCACCTCTTCTTGATATCTTCTCCTTCTGTTAGGTCCACACCATTTCTGTCCTTTATTGTGCCCATCTTTGCATGAAAAGTTCTATTGGTATCTCTAATTTTCTTGAAGAGATCTCTAGTCTTTCCCATTCTATTATTTTCCTCTATTTCTTTGCATTGATCACTGAGGAAGGCTTTCTTATCTCTCCTTCCCATTCTTTGGACTTCTGCATTCAAATGGGTATATCTTTCCTTTTCTCCTTTACTTTCACTTCTCTTCATTTCATAACTGTTTGTAAGGCCTCCTCAGACAACTACTTTGCCTTTTGCATTTCTTTTTCTGGGGATGGTCTGGATCACTGCCTCCTGTACAATGTCATGAATCTCTGTCCATAGTTCTTCAGGCACTCTATCAGATCTAATCCCTTGAATCTATGTGTCACTTCCACTGTAAAATCATAAGGGATTTGATTTAGGTCATACCTGAATGGTCTAGTGGTTTTCCCTACTTTCTTCAACTTAAGTCTGAATTTGGCAAGAAGAAGTTCATGGTCTGAGACACAGTCAGCTCCCAGTCTTGTTTTTGCTGACTGTATAGAGCTTCTCCATCTTTGGCTGCAAAGAAAATGATCAATCTGATTTTGGTGTTGGCCATCTGGTGATGTCCATGTGTAGAGTCTTTTCTTGTGTTGTTGGAAGAGGGTGTTTGCTATGACCAGTGCATTCTCTTGGCAAAACTTTGTTAGCCTCTGCTCTGCTTCATTCTGTACTCCAAAGCCAAATTTGCCTGTTTCTCCAGGTATTTCTTGACTTCCTACTTTTGCATTCCAGTCCCCTATAATGAAAAGGACATCTTTTTTGGGTGTTAGTTCTAGAAGGTCTTGTAGGTCTTCATAGAATCATTCAACTTCAGCTTCTTCAGCATTACTAGTCAGGGCATAGACTTGGATTACAGTGATATTGAATGGTTTGCCTTGGAAACGAACAGAGATCATTCTGTCATTTTTGATATTGCATCCAAGTACTGCATTTCAGGCTCTTTTGTTGACCATGATGGCTACTCCATTTCTTCTGAGGGATTCCTGCCTGCAGTAGTAGATATAATGGTCATCTGAGTTAAATTCACCCATTCCAGTACATTTTAGTTCTCTGATTCCTAGAATGTCGACGTTCATTCTTGCCATCTCCGGTTTGACCACTTCCAATTTGCTTTAATTCATGGACCTGACATTCCAGGTTCCTATGCAATATTGCTCTTTACAGCATCAGACCTTGCTTCCATCACCAGTCACATCCACAACTGGGTATTGTTTTTGCTTTGGCTCCGTCTCTTCATTCTTTCTGGAGTTATTTCTCCACTGATCTCTAGTAGCATACTGGGCACCTACTGACCTGAGGAGTTCATTTTTCAGTGTCCTATATTTTCCCCTTTTCATACTGTTCATGGGGTTTCAAGGCAAGAATACTGATGTGGTTTGCCATTCCCTTCTCCAGTGGTCCATGGTTTGTCAGACCTCTCCACCATGGCCCGTCTGTCTTAGGTGGCCCTACACAGCGTAGCTCATCATTTCATTGAGTTAGATAAGGCTGTGGTCCATGTGACCAGATTGGTTAGTTTCTGTGATTGTGGTTTTCAGTCTGTCTGCCTTCTGATGGAGAACAATAAGAGGCTTATGGAAGCTTCCTGATGGCAGAGACTGACTGAGGGGGAAACTGGTCTTATTCTGATGGGTGGGCCCATGCTCAGTAAATCTTTAATCCAATTTTCCACCACAGGCAGAGTGGCTTCTAAACCACAGAAATGTATTTCCCAGTGTTATGGAGGCTGGAAGTCCAAGGTCAGGGTGTCAGCATGGTTGGATTCTAATGAGGGCTCTCTTTGGGTTTGCAGTCTGCCAGCTCTTCCCTGTGTTCTGATGTGGTGAAAGGAACAAGGAGTTTTTCCAGAGTTTTCTTTCACAACTAATTCCATTTGTGGACTCTACCCTTATGACCTCATCATTTTTCAAAGGCCCCCCTTCTTAAATCATCACCTTGGGTATTCTGTTCCTGCTATCTGAACTTGGGGAATATACAGTATTCAGTCTGTAGAAGTCATTCTTATTCAGTCTTCAATTATTCCCTTTCCCCAACCATCATGACGGTGCTGGGGGGAAGGACAGCTTCCCTCTGGTCCTTTGCATTTGCGAGACATCAGAAGATGCTGGCTTATATAGTGGTGATGCTCATGTAACTCTTGTGACATCCGATGCATGGAGCTAGGGAGCACGCCTTCATCCTTATTTTGCTTGGGTCCTGGTAAGTACCTTGCTATCTCATCCTATGGTCTCCAGCTATTGCTGAGAGCTCCCGGGGATTGGTTTCCCACATTCTCCATCCAACCTTTGATCCACCCAAGTCTGGAGGGTCATCTTGTCCCAGTCATAGAAGGTCAAGTTACACACTCGCTGGATCTCAACCCAACATCCTCATCACTCAGGAAACAAAGCAAAATGACACTTTACACAGTGAATTATTTTTCTTTTAGCACTTAAATAGTGCCACATCCTCCCTCTAATATAGGCGACCTCTGCATGATGAACCTTTCCTCCCCTTCCCCCACACATGAGCAGGAGGGATTAGACATTTGTATGCCTCAGAATCCTGCTGTACACTGTCTGTCCCTTAGAGAATGGAAAGTTCCAGTGCCTGATCATGTCCCCTCCCCATAATTTTTTTTCCTTTTATTAGTACCTCCTTTTTCTACCTCCTTCTCTCTTCAGATCTTTCATGTGTGAATTCTCCATTGCTGATAAAATAAAAAATGTCTCTACAAAATAGCAGATTAAAGCAACAATAGCCATCTACAATTTCAGTTTCCATGGGTTATAAATTCAGGAAACATCCTAGTCAGGATGTTGGGTGGTGACAGACATGGCTTGTGCAGTAGTTTGCAAGCTGTCGATCTAGTGTATCAGTGTCTAATGAACAGTCTGATTAAGAAACGTGCATGCATGCGTGCTGAGTCGTGTCCAGCTTTTTGTGACCCCATAGACTATAGCCCACTGGCTCCTCTCTTCATGGGATTTCCCAGGCAAGAATACCAGAGTGGGTTGCCATTTCCTACTCCAATAAGAACTATAGTTATTTCTGTTTCAGAGAACTGCAAGGATGCTATAAAAAGGATACTGTGTCATGTAAAGAACAAAACAAGAGTTTAAGCTTCTAAGAATGCATCATTACAAATGGCACTTTTCTTACATTATACTACACAATAAAAATAACCAGTGTTTGCTTTATCTCAATTTAAAAAAATATGAACCATATTCTTATTCAAAAGAGTAGATTGTTGTGGTTATGTATTGATATTATGTTACATAATAGAAAAACAATTAGAAATGATTCCCTACCTGTTTGTGGAATATAAATATTCTTTTTCTCCTTTTCTTCTTTTAATTTCAGGTATTCAGTACTTCTTAGACACTGCCCTGGTGCCATATACCTCGTATTCCTATTATATCTTGACCAGCAGCGTGCATGGTTCAACACGAAGCACAGCTGTCACCTACAGGACAAAACCAGGGACCCCAGTGGGAAGTTTGAATTTAAGTTATATCAGCCCTGTTAGCTCAGACTCTGTGACACTTACCTGGGCTTCACCTTCAAATCGTTCTGGTCCTATTGAGAAGTATATTTTGTCCTGTGCTCCTCTTCATGATGTCCAGCCCTGTTCTCCCTATGAAGGCCCAGAGACCACCACTACCATCTGGAATCTGCTTCCATTCACCAAGTACCGTTTTGCTGTGCAGGCGTGTACTAGTGGGGGCTGTTTGCACAGCACCCCTTTGACAGTGACCACCGCCCAGGCAGCTCCCAGAAGGCTGGGTCCACCCAAGGTGCGGAAGATCAGTTCCACAGAGCTTCACGTAGAATGGGCTCCACCGATGGAACCAAATGGTAGGAGTTCAAGGCCTACATTTCCCATTTTTGGGTAGAAGGAGGTGAATCTGGGTATTTGAAATTTTCAGTAAGATTCTGGCAACTGTTTTGTTTTTATAATTGCAGGATGTTGTAATTGGGAAACAGTTTCTGAAGATATAAGATACTGTTTGTCCTGGTTAGTAAAATAAGTGTATTTCTTTAATCTAATAACAAACTCCACTCATTTAAATTGCCCCCTAAAAGGCTAATATTATCTTTGCTCTTAATGACATCTGCCATAACACAAATGATGTTTCTAATTTGAAACTCACTTAGGAAATGCATTATATTTGACTGTGTCACAAGTTAGGGCACCCATAAGTAGTAAATTTTCTTTTAAGTGAGAAAAAGATATGAAATAATACAAAAAATATGTATATAGGCTAACCAACTCCATTAAGTTAATTTTTGTGCTCATATAATTGAACCTTTGGTTATATAGGCCAGCATACATTCATAGATTTTTAATAATTTAATATCATGTACATATTATGGCAAAAGCTTTTTTCTTGGAATTTTTAACATACTTGATTAGATATAAATAAACTGTAATATTCTAACATTTATGTAAATAAGGCTTATATTAAACAGATAATAAAATTTAAATCCCTAAATTTGAAAATATACACTTTGATCAAATTTCCAAAAACAAATAGCCATTCTTAGTGGAAATTATAATCATCCTGAAAAATACTGAATTTACCTATCATAAGTTATAATTATTTTGTGTTTGTGCATTTTCCATTTCTTTTTCATTTTCCATGAATATGCTTTTTAGTAATATTTCATACTTTCATGTAGCTATGAGTTTTTGTTTCTTTAGAAGTGCCTATCATCTATATTACCAAGGAAATGGACAGGTAATTGAGTCAGAACAATGAAAGCAAAGACTCTTCAAATAATCTAACCTCACATGATCAATAAAATAGGCCATTTGTCTAATACGTCATCTTTTTCACGGTTTCACTTTTCCAGGCATAATTATAAGATATGAACTGTATATGAAAAGACTGAAGTCTAGTGGAGAAACAAGGTCAGCAGAAAGTCAAGTTTTTCAGAGCAGTGGCTGGCTCGGTCCTCACCCTCTTGCAGAATCAGCCAATGAAAATGCTCTAGAACCTCCAGAAACAACCACAGTCATCACTGGCTTGGAGCCATACACCAAGTACAAGTTTAGAGTCTTAGCTGTGAACATGGCTGGGAGTGTGTCTTCTGCCTGGACCACAGGAAGAACGGGAGAATCAGGTGAAGATCAGGGCTTTGAACTCTACTTTGAAAACACCTGAATGAAAATATTTCCTCAAATTAAAGTCATCAGTACTAACTACATTGGAAAAGCAAGAGTTAATAAACTTGCATAAGCCAAGGAATTATTGAATACATGGATTGGTTGCATATATAATTCAAAGTCATAAAGTTCTTGCAGTAGGTTTTAGGGAAAATTTAATGTTTTAGCTATTACCTCAAGGGAGAAAACTGACCAAACTATAGTCATAGTCTTTTGGGAACATTCATCAGAAATAGCAATTGGTTTCCAGTCCTGAAGTGGGTTGGCCATATGTCCCATCCTGCTCCAAATTCAGTACAATTTATGTTCAATGAAAAAGATAACTGTTGCCAGTTTCATAAATCTGTTTTTGTTTTTCTTTCTTTTTCTTAAAGAAATAGTTTAAGTACTAGATTGGACCTGAAAATATAATCCCAGACATCAAAGTTTGTAATTCACAAGTGTGTTTATAAGCAGTATGATAAGGAAGGATGGTTAAAAGTTTTAATTTTTCTAAGCTATCATTACTAAAGCAAGTGAGATATTTTTAAGCGTCCACCTCATTCTTTATATTATAAACACTTCAAATTTCATGAGCCCTTAACAAAAAAAAATAAAAATACACTTTTGCTATGCTTTGAAGCTATAGATATCCAAAGAGATCCAAGTGCTGATTTAAGTGGGATATGTTAGGATTGTGAAGGGTAAGGGGAATTTCAGGTTTGATGTCCAAGGGAATCATTTCATAAATAAAATGTGCGTTGTGCTTGAGCATCTCTTAAGTGACTTCCAGCCATCTTGGCCAAATAATAGTGCCATGATAGCACAAGTGATGAGCCATGGCATTCTGGAAGGGGAAAATCAAGGTCAGAAATGAAAAGTAATGGATGAAATAGCAATACTGGGCCCTCCTAATCGTATGGGTCACTGGCTAATGAGAGTGCAGTGAGGTCCTTTGATAATACACCTTTGGTCAGCACATTTAAAATCCGTATTAAGATCTCAAGGATGGTAGGTAGAGAATGTATGTATGTACATCCCTGAACATTTCTATCAGGATTTACTGAAAACTTTTCACATGTCTTCAGGGTTATTTAGAACACTTTCAATGTTCCTCTTTCTAAAGCGTAATACTCTCCAAGAAGTTCAGTGAAGTACTTACATATATAAGAAATCCAATATGTCCCTATGCATTGTTCTAAGCTGTGGACTGAGACGTATTCTGTTTTGTGGTTTTTCCTTCTAAAGACTTCATACAACTTATGATTTCCTCCCCTATTACCTACCAGTTTTCTTTATGAACACAGGTCAATTCCTATTTTTATTTTGTAAATGGAAAACATCTTTGTTAGTAATGTGAGGTAGAGAACATGCTTGAAGATATATTTTTACGTGAGTATTTTTTTATATACATGCCAGCATATTCTTTGATTTTTAAAATAAGAGTATTACATAAGGAATGTGATGTTTCTGAAACTATTAATAGGATAAACTTGTGATTTCAGCTTGAAAACCTGTTCATGTGACATTCATTGTTTCGGCTGTTGTTATTGTCGTTAATAGCGCCTATATTTGTGATGCCCCCTTCAGTCTCCCCACTGTCTCCTCACTCGCTCAATGTGTCCTGGGAGCTGCCACCGGACAGTGTTACAAGAGGAAAAGTTGTGGGGTATAACATCAGTATGATTTCTGAACAATCACCTCAACAGTCTTATCCAATGGTAGTTCCACAGGTATTGTTATTTCCAATTCATGTCCTTCTAGAATTGAATTATGTCTTTGTTTTTATAGTTTCTGCATTTGCAGAATTCTGGCAGAATTTTCATCTATACAATCCTTAAATGGGGAATTTTTTCTTATATAATATCACTTATTTTTTTCTAGTACAAATGTAAATAGTATGGATATACTTTTGTTTCATGAAATCTGCTTTTCCTACTTAGCATATATCCTCAAGTATCTTTCAAGAGGTTGACGTTCAGTAGCTATGTACTATTGTATTGGTTAGGTACACAATAATGATTCAACCAATGCACAATCAATTGGTATGTATATTGTATGAATTCTTTTGGAAATGTAAATAATATCAATAAGAACATTTTGTATGTACATTTGTATATTTCAAGTTCCTAAGAAAAATTTCTGAGGGATGCAGTTTATTTTACAGCTTATAGCAAAGGTTATGAACATTTCAAGGTTTAGGATATGTAGTGACATATTGCTTACTAGTGGGTCATCTCCAGTCAGCAGTAATGAGACTAATGATCATAGGTAACAGTTACTGAGGCTTTACTTTGTACACATACTAAATCATGATATGTATAACATTCTTGGAAGATGAGAAGCTCTTGTTACTCTCCATGATACGGTATGGCCAGTGTTCTTTCTGTCAGCACAAGGGTCATTCAGTCTCTCAGTCATATGCGACTCTGCGACCCCATGGACTGCCGCACGCCAGGCCTCCCTGTCCATCACCAGTTCCCGGAGTTTACTCAAACTCATGTCCATTGAGTCAGTGATGCCATCCAACCATCTTATCCTCTGTTGTCCCCTTCTCCTCTGGTCTTCAATCTTTCCCAGCATCAGGGTCTTTTCAAATCAGTCAGTTCTTCGCATCAGGTGGGCCAAAGTATTGGAGTTTCAGCTTCAGCATCCGACCTTCCAATGAACACCCAGGACTGATCTCCTTTAGGATGGACTGGTTGGATCTCCTTGCAGTCCAAGGGACTTTAAAGAATCTTCTCCAACACCACAGTTCAAAAGCATCAATTCTTCAGCACTCAGCTTTCTTTATAGTTCAACTCTCACATCCATACATGACTACTGGAAAAACCATAGCTTTGACTAGATGGACCTTTGTTGGCAAACTAATGTCTTTGCTTTTAATATGCTTGTCTAGGTTGGTCATAACTTTCCTCCAAGGAGCAAGCATCTTTTAATTTCATGGCTGCAACCACCATCTGAGTGATTTTGGAGCCCAAAAAAATAGTCCGTCTCTGTTTCCCCATCTATTTGCCATAAAGTGATGGGACTAGATGCCATGATCTTAGTTTTCTGAATCTTGAGCTTTAAGCCAACTCTTTCACTCTCCTGTTTCACTTTCATCAAGAAGCTCTTTAGTTCTTCTTCACTTTCTGCCATAAGTGTGGTATCATCTGCATATCTGAGTTATTGATATTTCCCACCGCCATTCTTGATCCAGCTTGTGCTTCATCCAGTCCAACATTTCTCATGATGTACTCTGCATATAAGTTAAATGAGCCGGGTGACAATATACAGCCTTGATGTACTCTTTTCCCAATTTGGAACCAGTCTGTTGTTCCATGTCCAGTTCTAACTGTTACTCCTTGACCTGTATCCATATTTCTCAGGAGGCAGGTCAGGTGGTCTGGTATTCCCATCTCTTGAAGAATTTTCCACAGTTTGTTGTTATCTGCGCAAAGGCTTTGGCATAGTCAATAAAGCAGAAATAGATGTTTTTCTGGAACCCTCTTGATTTTTCAATGATCCAACAGATGTTGGCAATTTGATCTCTGGTTCTTCTGCCTTTTCTAAATCCAGATTGAATATCTGGAGGTTCATGGTTCATGTACTGTGAAACCTGACTTGTAGAATTTTGAGCATTCTTTGGCATTGCCTTTCATTGGGATTGGAATGAAAACTGACCTTTTCCAGTCCTGTGGCCACTGTTGAGTTTTTCCAAATTTGCTAGTATATTGAGTACAGCACTTGCACAGCATCATCTTTTAGGATTTGAAATAGCTCAACTGGAATTCCGTCACCTCCTCTAGCTTTGTAGTGATGCTTCCTAAGGTGCACTTGACTTCGCATTCCAGGATGTCTGGCTCATCAGACTTGTGGATGTGGGGTCTGGACACAGCATATTATGCCTTCTGGCTATTACTTGTATTATAATATTCTATTCCAAGAAAGTAAAATTAAAAAAAAAAAGCATAGTTTATAAAACACGTCCCAGAAATCAACTTGTTTTGATCCCATTTTTACCAATTACTAGGCATATCTCACATCTCTGTGCTTGAGATTTCACTAATTTGTTAAATGCAAAAACAATTTCTGCTTATCTATAGTTTATATGGAGCTTAAAAAGCTCAACAGATATTAGATATTATTTTTAGTGATTGTTATTAATGGGATAGGATTACATACATTTATAAAATATTCAATAGGGCAGGAAAATATTTTTATATTGAGAAAACAGGTATATAAAAATCTTTGATCATTTTAAAATAACTTTATTTATTTATTTTGACAGTTCTGGGTCTTTGTGGCTGTGTAGGGTTTTCTCTAGCTGTGGCAATCGCTGTGATCTAGCTGTGGTGCTTGGGCGTCTGATTGCAGTGGCTTTTCTCATCGCAGAACATGGGCTCAATAGCTGCAGTTCCTGGGCTCTGGAGCAGAAGCTTAGCAGTTGTGGTGCATGGGCTTAGCTGCTCCGCAGCATGTGGGATCTTCTGGGACCAGGGATCGAACCCATATCTCTTGCATTGGCAGATGGATTCTAACCACTGAGCCACCAAGGGAGTTCCCTTTATTTGTTTAAAAGTCTTTTTGTGTGTGTGTGGCAGAATTAAAATAAGGATATAGATATGTCACTTTATTTTCTTTCTTGCACCCTATCCTGCAAGATTCCATCATATATTCAAGAAAATTAAATCACCAGTGGCAAAGTCGAATTTTTTTTTTACATTCTCAACAATTAAATTTATATCCACACTGACCTGAACGTGTGTCATTATAATCTTGATAAATAAATAGCCAAAATTTCTGGGGAAAGCCTACTGTAAAAAATAATGGTTAAAGGATCTTTCCCTAAGAATGTGGCAGGAGACATTTATAGAAGTGGTGACGTTATCATTGTAGGATTTTAAGCTTTGCTCCTTTAAGATTAATCCCCCCAAAAAGTTTTCAATTAAATATATCCTTTAAAACTTGTTAAGATGATTCTGTATACATGATAAAGACACAGTTTATCTGAGTGATAATTTTACATGCCCCAAACTCTAGGAAAAATGTCTGTTAAAAATCACATAATTTCTATTAACTATATGTAGAGGAGTAAAATTTAATCAAAATTAATATTAATCCACATTTTCTCTTTACTACATTTCATTATGTGTTCTTGAGACAGAGAATACTTTGTTTAAAAAGATAAAACTTTTAAAATTAAATAAATACTTTAATGTATTTTATCTTAACAATTGCAGAAAAATCTACATTAAATTTCATCAGAATTGTTCTAAATAGGATAAATTTTATAGCAATATTAAGTAAGTTTTACTCATTTCCAAGTTTTCTTTGCGGGGTGGGAGGGGGGAAGCTTTAAATCACATTGCACAAAAGAAAAAAAAATTATATCCTCAAAATCTAAGTAGCCATTTTGAAACTAGAAAAAGGATTAGTAAATCAGTGTTTGATGTTTTTCTGATTTCTAAATGTAATTGAAGGAAGTGGTATTAATGTTTTTACATTTTCTCCATTTTTAGAATCTTTAAATCACCTTTATTTCTGAAAAATGTTATGTTAACAATGTAATTTATATTCTAATCACACTGCTTTCAAGAACTACTCAGCTTATGAAAATTTAAAGTCAATACTCAGGTATATAATCCAAATGAATTTTATTGTACTCCTAAAGGAAAAACAAAATCTGGAAATTGACTTCATATGTAACTAATATTTAGTTATATGTAGTATTTATATGTATGGAAGATTATTTGATATCCTGTTATCAGTATCTCTTAGAAAAATAGTTTGTGCTCATGCATGCTGTCAGACTGTTGGTTAATGACTTTTTTCTGAATATAATCACCAGGAGCCTTTGTATCTATAGACTAAGCAAATTTACATGGTTGCTTTTGATCAGTTCTAGTTATATTGACAGACTAACTCTTGGTGTTGATTGTTTAATTATTTGTTTATGGACCATAGAGTCTCCTTTGCTCACATCTGCTATTTTCATTCAAAATTGTGTGATAAAGACAATGTTTCAAAAAAAAAAAAAAGTAACCGTTTGATCAATATGCTTACACTTAGTTGTACAAGAAAGGCAATTGAGAATTGACTTCATGTAGATGCTCAGTAATCTTTCCTTTTTTCTCCTTTTCCTTCCTGCAGCTTTCTTTCTTTCTTTCTTCCTTTTTTTTAAGAGCAAATGATGGGATTGATTTAATGAAGTGATGACATTTTTCTGTACCAGCTCCATCAGCTAGCATGTGGACATTACTGCACTGGGTTCATCCTGGCCAAGCCCTGTGGTTTTATTTGGACTTTTTTCACAATAACAATGAGCGTGTCACCATTCTTTATCTCTACTGTCGGTGACAAGAGCCACACCACCACGCTGCTTTATGAGGCAATAACTCGGTTTCCTCATTTATCCACTCAGGAACTGGATTATTACCTCATAAAACAGTGTGATTGTACAATTATCAATTAAACCCTAGCTTGTTGAGTCCCTTCAAAAAGAAATTCCTTTTTCTAATTGTGGTTGGCAGTAATTCCCTCTGTTGAAATTTCTGGAAATTTGCTTGTCAAGCTTATATTTTTCACAATAGATATCTAATATCTGACTTTTTTTTTTTTTCTTACCTTGCAGGTATTGTATACTGCTAAATCCCAAGAACTATCTTATATTGTAAAAGGACTAAAACCTTATAGGATATACAACTTTACTATTTCTCTCTGCAACTCAGTTGGCTGTGTAACCAGTGCTTCAGAAGCAGGACAGACTTTAGCATCAGGTAAGCAAGTTTTAGCGGATGTGAAAAATATATTGTATGTTTATAAAGAAAACACCTACAAAGCTCAATAGCGTCTCTAGTTTGGGCTTAATATTTGTCTTTTCAGCTTTCTCTTACTCCCTCACAAACTCTGATTGCTACTGACCTTGACATAGTTGAACAGAAAAATAAATTTAAGAGCCTGGAGGATTCCTGAGTTGCAGTGTCATAATAAATATAATGAGGTGCAGATTGACTCTAGGACTCAGCCACCACCCTAAGTCCTAAAGGTGTCCCAACAATTGTTAGAAGTATTTAGGAGGCTTCTTGTGAGGATTCGGAATACTTCTCCCTTCAGCCTTAACCTTTCGTGTGGGATTGGATTTACCCACTCCTGCCCCATGGAGCTAACAGCAGACATCCAGAAATTAGTAGGCTGCACTGGTGTCATATTTTGCCTTTATTGGATAGGCAATAGTGTTATTATCTGTTTATTATAAATATAAAATTGCTAGGTGCATAACATTGAAATAAAAAACTTATTATCAAGTATAATCTTAGTAGGAGATGGCTTGTATAATTTTTTGTTTGCTTCACTTAGAACAAATTAAGTTCATACAAACTTGATTACATGTATTATTAACACCTATATAACCCAATTACTTACAAGTTAAGATTTTTCTCAAATCAGTTTTTCTGTCAGCATCCAACAAGGCTTAGTTTCCTGGTGCTCTTTAAGGAAATATCCAGATGTGAAGAGGTTATGAAATTTCTAGCAAACATATTTAGCTATGAAAATATTCCTCAGACCTTCTTCCTTACTGTTTCCATATAAAGTTCCATAGTTTTTGTTATATTTTATTTTAGTTCTGGAAAACTTGTTTGGCCCAAATTATATTAATATACAACAAATATCAAATATAGCAAGTAATTTTTCTTCAAATTTTCTGTCAGCAAGGAAGACTCCAAAGTTTCAAGAAATTATGTTTTATTATCTGCATGAGTGAACTCTGTGTTTTTCACATACTTAACCTATATTTACAAATATTTATGGAGTGCGTAGCTTGAACAAAACACCATTTTCCTGTAAGACTGTACATTTCTTTATTTTTATATATTATGTTATTAGAGAGCTACAGAGTGTGGATAATAGTATCTGTCTCCTTTAGGAAAAATGATGTAACTGGGTGATGAGAACAAAAATTAAGAGTAATCTGTCCTGGGGGCCAGAGAAAGTGAAAACAGAAGCCACATGAGCGGAAGATTGGACAGAGGCCTAGTGGAGGCTAAAGGGACCCCGACCATGTGCTTAAGCAGAACTGAAATCACAGCTTTTCAGGGCTTTAGAACATTTAAAAGTCATCTAGGGTGACCGTCTTGCCAATATTAATACATCGCTGGCAACATTCCTTCCAAGTGTTTGATCCTTTAGTGGTAGAGAAACTGCTCCTTCTCCAGCAAATCAGACCATGTGTAGTGACCTCTTTGAAAAGGCAATTTTCAGACTGATAATGATCCAAAATATTTCCCTCTGGCTTCTACTGAACATTCTCCTTCCAATCCCTTGGGAGCTGTTCTCATTTTAATTCCTATTCCTCGTGACATCACGTCCAATAACATCTTCAATAATAATACCTCCACCCAAGTCTTCTTTCCTTAAGGCTGTGTACCATACTAGCTCCCATCTGCACTCTACATGCTCCAGTTTGTGACACTGTTAGGACAGGCTCTTTCCTCTAGATGAGATCTACTCTCGTCTTTTCGTAGACACAACCTGAAAGAACTGAATGGGGGCATGCTGGTCCCTAGAGACTAGACAGATCCTGGAGATGGAAAGTGAAAAGCAGGGAAGATGTCTGTAGAATGGCATCCTTCCTGCTTAAAGCACCAGTGATTCCATCTGTGTGAATATTGTCCTCAGTGGTTTCAGCAAGAGTTCCTGTGGCGTGGAACTCACCCCCTCCCAGTGCTCTATGCCCTTGTTTTAGTCTCTGGTGAGGATGCTTAAGGCCACTCTATCTACTGGAAGGTGAGTGGAGCAGAACTCATCTAAGCCCTCTCTGTGTTCTCTCTCTGCCTCTTTATCCATGAGAACAGAATTTGGAAACTTCTCATGTTCTCTGAAACCCATGAGATGTGCAAGTTCATTGACGTTTTCAAATAAGAATTTACTTACACAGCTAAGGGAAAAATGATAAGCCAGAATGCCATGACTTGAATTTGGGCTCTCAATGGCACCCCACTCCAGTACTCTTGCCTGGAAAATCCCATAGGCAGAGGAGCCTGGTAGGCTGCAGTCCATAGGGTCGCTAAGAGTCGGACATGACTGAGAGACTTCACTTTCACTTTTCAGTTTCATGCATTGGAGAAGGAAATGGCAACCCACTCCAGTGTTCTTGCCTGGAGAATCCCAGGGACGGGGGAGCCTGGTGGGCTGCCGTCTATGGGGTTGCACAGAGTCGGACATGACTGAAGCTACTTAGCAGCAGCCGCAGCAGCTAGCTTTATGACTATAGCTTTATGACCTTGAGTAAATTGCATAATCTCTGTGCCTTTGTCTTCCAAATTACAAATAAGGATACCCTATATTTTAGTGTTCTCCTGAAGAATGAAAAGAGTGAATACATGTTAAATATTTAAGGCAGTGTCTAACACAAAGTCAAATCTCAAAACAAATTATTTCTATCAAGACTTTTGTCATAATTATTACATGATCTTTTTGTTAGTCACAGTGCGTTATAGAATTTCTGTTATCAAAGTTATGAAGTTTTACTTTGCAACTTTGTTTCCATAACATTATTTTAACATAAATGTAACAATGGAGAGTCCTAAAACTAAGGATTGAATGACAAAAGTAAGCTGTAGGGGACTAACATTGGAAAGCATCATTTTTCAGTTCTGTGAGGAGCATGTTGTCCTGAATTATGACATGTATTTCAAGATTTTGATCAAAAACTGCACATTTCAAATTTGTTGTTTACAGTATAAAATTAATAATGTGCTATAACATACCATTGCTATGTTTTGTTGTGAATGCTCGATTCAGTAAGTTTCTATGAAGGTTCTAATTTCTAATTTCAGGCATTAGGAAGTGGGGTGAGCTCTAATAGAAACCATTCACGCTTTAATGATGTCTGTATTAAGATGTTGACATATAACAGGTAGGATGAACACCTTGGGGGAAAGGATAAAAGAAAGCTATTGGAACAGAGAATATGAGATAGGTGACTGATTTAGCAGATTGAGAAATTATGCCAGGTTAAATGGCATTTGAGGTGGACTATAAATAATTGGTAAAGTTGTTTGTAGATATTTTTTGAGTTTATATCATGTGCTTGTTGCTGTTTCAGGTGCTGTTCCATACTGACATGATGAAAGCTGGGGGTTGTGATTTCTCTGTCAGTAGAGTATAGTAGAGATTAGAAGAGAATGTGGAAATAGAGTCTGGTAGGCATTCCAAGGGGGATCCCCTGGTGGCTCAGCAGTAAAGAATCTGCCTGCCAGTGCAGGAGATTTGTGTTCAATCCCTGGTCTGGGAAGATCCCCTGGAGAAGGAAATGGCAACCCACTCCAGTATTCTTGCCTGGGAAATGCCGTGGACAGAGGAGCCTGGTGGGCTACAGTCCATGGGGTCACAAAGAGTCAGATACGACTTACTGACTAAAACAACAGGACATTCCAAAAAAAGTCATGAGAAAGTAAATTAGATAAATAGAAAGAAATATTAGAAGCATGAAATGGAATGCTTCAAGGGAAAGAAATCCACAGGTTAAGAAGAGGGAGGAACTGAAGATGACAGTAAATATCCTAGACCATGGTGACGCCACTAAATGTAATGAAGAAAGACCAGATGGGAGAAATAAAGCCATGAGTTTCAGTTCAATTATTTGAACAAAACATATCCATGACAATAATAACCAGCCAACAGCAGAAAATGCAAATCTGGAGCTTAAGAAGGATGTAAGTTTTATAATTGTCTGCATATAAAAGGAGGTAAAACTATGGATGGTGATATATTAGTGAAGGCAGAGAAAATACAAAAAAAAGTTTACACCTCAGCGAATGCTCACATTCTGGGAGAAAGAGAAAAGGAAAAATTAAAGGAACAGAGACATGATCAGAGTTAGGTATAGAATCTAGAAAGAGCACTATTCAAAAAGTCAAGGGCAGAGAGAATTCTAGAAGGAGAATGTCAGTAGAGTCACAGACAGTAGGGAAAGGGAAAGAAATGTAAGATACAAGGAATGTGGGGTCATTGATGATCCCCTGGGCAGCACTCTGATTAGCATAGTCAGAGCAAAAGCTGGGAGGTAAGAAAAGTAGACAGTTGCAGAAGATGGTAAGTTTTAAATGTGTAGTTTTTTGTTCTTTGCCAAAATGTTCCTTCTACTCAATTTCCATAAAAACATGCATTAATTTTGTTCACATGTGAGATTCTTTCTTTTCTGAGAGAAAAATTAGTGTTTTCCTGGAAAAATTTTTGTTTCTTGGTGTCTTAATTTATCTTGTCAGCACTCTATGACTTTTCATCTGCCAGACAGGGAATGAAGTCAATTACATGACAAAAATATGGAAAATAATTTTTGCTCGCCACTTGATTTATGGTAAAATGCATTGTTTTCAGGGGTGTTCAGGCCAGGGAAAATGGACTTGTTTTTATTAGAATATAAGGAAAACCCCGGAAATTACAGATCCAATATCCTTCTTGCCTCTGTTTTCAGTAGATAAATAGGGTATTTCTTTTTTTTTTTTTTTAATTTTCCTAGGATTAAATGTCTGTGTAACTGATGGATTTTAAGTCATAGAAATAAACAATGAGAAGGTCAGTGCTTTTGAATGGTCAACAGTTTGTTGTAGGAAAGGAATAAAAGTTGACTTGCAGCACTATGACTTTTCTTGCTCTGTCTCTTCTAGTAATAAAATTATGGTTTGGAGGATACAGAATTCCAATAGATTTGTGGGAAATTTAACTCTAAAGTCTAAATGTAGTTCATGTGAGTGAATTGCCAAGGATCAGAACAACCATTTAAAAACTTTGAAAAAGAGCACCATAAATTGGAAGTAGTATTCAGCTTTTCTGAAGTGCCGAATCACGAAAATATATTTTTTTCCTTACACCTCAGTCACAGAAATCAAAAAGATACTTGTTAGATATGTCTGTTTCATTAAAAAGCTTGAGAATTGTGATTTGCTGTCCTTCAAGTATTTTTTCGATTAGATGTATCATTAGAATTGGCACATTTCGTCCGGAATGTTTATCACTACTCCTTTAGTTTTGGTGCCCATGAACAGTTCCAGAACTGATTTGAGAGAGGTACTCTCCCAGGAGCAGCTGCAACTCTATTGCAAAATCTTCAAGAAAGTGTGATGGGTGGCTTTGGAGTTGCTTCTGGGTTTATATGGGTCATGATCTGACAGACTGGGCCCTTAGAAGCTTCTAATCCTTTTCTTTAAGATTACCCTTTTAATCTAATAACTTTGTACATTTCCATCCTTTGTGAATTAAGTACAAATTAAACCTTCCTTCAGAGAAATTCCTTTTGGAGATCCATTCCTGGAAGAACGATGTCCTATTTCCTTTACCCATCATAAATTGACCTCTTCACTACAAGCTTAGAAGTGCCCATTTCCCATTAAGCAAGTAATTAGTGGTGCATTAAGTTTCCTGTCTGAATCCATCCAAAGTAGAATGTATGGGTTGTTTGCTGCTGGGTTGAAAACACACATTGTTTTGTATGCAGGTACATAAGTCTTTTCTTTGTGAATAGGACCCAGAGTGATTAAACAAGCACTTTTAATATGTTAATTTATAATTTTAATTACAACAATCTTGTATATATAGTCATTAGTGAATACTAATATAAATATTTTTCTATCTTTTTATTCATAATGCATAAACCAATCATCCAGTTACTTCTCTGAGGTTGCCTGTTTTTGTTTCATAATACAATCTTTGTTCTTAGTTATGAATGCATTTTGTTCGTTCCTGTCTTGAATAATCCCTCATTAAGCCAGTCACTTTCTGCTCCATGCTAAAAAGGAAAAATTATCATGCAAATGTGGCACGCCATATTAAAAAGCACATTACCCAACACTTTTGTTGCTGTCCTTCAATTAGTTTCCCTTCTTTGAATTTAATTCCATTTGTTGTTAAACTACCAACTTGATGTATGGACTCATGAATCTCAGGCTGCTGCCAAGAAAGTGGGGGGAAAAAAAATCAAAGCCTCTTCAAAGAGCTGCAGAGGCGAGCTGAAATGAATTTGTTTCACCTTTGACAAGAACACTTGAACAGCAGTGAAATCCTCTGCTGATTCAACTTGGCTAATTATCCAATTATTTATTTCAAGAATAAAGGCTCTGTTTTACAATTAGAGAAGTGTAAGGCAATCTGAGAAATTTGGTAATGACAGCTGACTTAAGTCACTTCTAAGATAAACAGTATCTGTGCAAACTTGTCTCACCCAGTCTTTTTAGGCAGCCGTTCTCACGTCTTAGCATCAGGGAAATCCTGAGAGTAGGAGGAAGGGCTGGTTTTGTTTGTTTGTTTTTCTCGTTCAACAACAGAAATTATTTTGCACTTCTAACCACCATGTCAAATTTCCATGGCTCTCAAGCAATGTTAAAGTTGTATTTCTCTTGATTAAAAGCTTTTGGTTCAAAGCAATACTTTTTAATTGCCTAATGATATAAGTCAGTTCTTAGGAAAGAACCGCACATTTAGGAGTTCATTTGCAATATAACTGAAAAATTCATTGCATGGCAGTAAAACAATTTACTGTTAATTACAAGGAGAAGAATTTGCTGTAGCATGCTCACAGATTGCCATGAATCATGCAGCACTCCTAGAGATTTATAACAGATGTGTAAGTGGGATGAATTAGCAGGGTTTAATAACAGAGACACAAATCATGCAGACTTCAAGGAGCTTTAATTGATATACTAGAATGTGACGGGCATGAATCACTCAGCCATTCAACAGCACTGTAACATATGGTCAGCTCAATATGCTGCATCTGAAATCGGTTGGTGAGTCGTTGGTTGTCCCATATGGTAGAAGCAATATATTTTTCATGATTCAAAAAATACATCCATTTTTTTAAAAAGAAATTTGATTGCAAAGCATGTTTGTTATTGAACAGTCACTTGAATGCCAAACTGGGTTTTTTTTATAATGATTTTTTTTTTGACATGGCGGCTTCCCAAAATAAATAGCAGCTACTACTTGTAATACCAGATCGTTGGAGACATTATGAGAACCAAATTGGTGCTTGTTGGCAGGCTTGATCCACAGTAAAACCTACAGAAGAGTTCAGCTGATGAGAGCTGCGATTGTTTGGGAAATCCTTCGGATTCTGGCAAAGCAAACCAAATGAAACGGATGATGTCAGTCTCAGAGAAGTTCAGGAATGCCCAGATTTGCAATGAGAATAGATGGAATTGAATGAGAGACCTTTACTTAGCAGGGTAGGAAAGTGACTGGGATAACACTGGAATCCATAGTGTAACAATTGGATACAACATTTTAAAAATCAGCCTCTTAATTAAAGGTTCAGTCCTCTGGGAGCATTCTAAAAAAAATCCTGGAAGAACATTCATCAGTGGTAGCACCAATCTCATGTTATTCCTGAATGATTATTTCAGTGTAGGAAAACAGGCAACCCTGGTGCAGACCAGGAGCTGGGAAGATGCAATATCTTTCTATGGAAACTAGAATCTGGCAGCTTTGGACAAAGCTTGCGTAGCATTAGTAAATCTGACAGACTTGAAAAAGGAATATTGCAGCCTTAGAACTGTGGCTGCCAGAATTTAATGTCAACAATTAAAATTTATTTTGATCCTTACCTACTGTTTATTACTGTTTGTATACACAACAGACCTTACTAATACAGACATGCACTATTAGATGGAATTACCATCTGTTCAGAGTGAAATGCTGGCATCTGTCTTAGACGCTAAAACTAAAATGATATTATTTCTAACAAAACAAAATTAACTGCTTTTTACTCACCAACTTTAATGTTGAATGTGTGCTGTGCCCAAGGAAAAGGCTTGTTGATACACTGTGTAGTGGCCTCTGTTGCCGGGTCTGCATTTAGATAAGTGACTTTCATGAGACCTCTGTTGACCTTTTTGGCATAGCAGAAATGAAATGTAGAAATCACACTTTGTGATACACTGTTTCAGTTTTCTGAGGTATTAACCATAGTGAGGCATTAAAACAGTACAGTCAAAATGTGTAAGAATTGAAATAGACTATTGTATGCAAAATATTTTGATATGTCCTAAATAAATGCAAGGGAAAAGCTACATTGGAATTCATGTGAACGAAGTTGCCATACACCCACAGTGACACCTTTAGGAAAAAATAAACTGTTATCTTCTCTGCTGGACTACTTTTAATTTTCTCCTACACTGACACCTAGGAAAGATTTATACTCAGTACCCCCGCCTTTATTTTAAGCCTAAGTAAGAGATCTCTAGCTTTTCGAAGTTAGAGAATTTGGAGTATCAAGGACAATGGTAGTTTCCATACTAATGTAGGATCCATGATGCTACTTTCTGAGAAGCCTGACTTCAGTTCTGTATATCACAAAATAATAAATTCTGTCACACTAACATTTAATGCATGTACACAGTGCATTAACTGTAACTGTAGTACATCTATTTGTTCTAGAGGAGACTTGAAAATGATTAAAAAATCAATACTTTGCTGTCAGAGAAGCAAGTGTTACGATGCATTTAAGTAGTTAATTGCATAAGCCCCATAAAAGCTTCAAGTTTGGGTAGGAAGGATGCCATAATTACAGTCCAAGCAACTACCTTTTATTAATGGGGGACTTTAGGGAACAATGCTTGTTGTCATTGCTGCTGCTATGTGAAGTTCAGAAATCATGGCTCACTCCCTTTACGTGTAGGATGCAAGTTGTGTGCAAATTATGGAGAATCACCAGTATGACAGCTGGCTAAGGTAGTGTATATTCACCAAGAAGGTGATTCGCCTTAAATTCTTGAAAAGAAATACTTTCTGGACTTTCTTTATATCATAAAACACATAGAAAAATCATAATATTTGTGTGCCATGGTAAAGAACAAGGTGACTCAAGTTGCAGGGATAAGTTGGCTGGGTTCCTGGAGGAATGAGGGACCTGTATGTCCAACAGCCCTTCATGATTTACTCTTGAGAAGTACTACTTGCAAATGTTCAGCCAGAATTTTCTAACTGGAAGAGATCAAAAGTATAATCGGGTCTGTCCTGCTCTTCAATAAATGAGATACTAACCAGCAATTCTACCCCTGAGTATATATCTGAAATACAAAAAGCACTAATTTGAAAAGATGCACGCACCTCCATGTTCATAACAGCATTATTTATAATTGACAAAATATGAAAGCAACCAAAGCATCCATCAACAAATAAATGGATAAAGAAGATGTAGTACACATCAGTTCAGTCACTCAGTCGTGTCTGACTCTCTGCGAACCCATGGACCGCAGCACACCAGGCTTCCCTGTCCATCACCAACTCCCAGAGCTTGCTGAAACTCAGGTCCATCAAGTCAGTGATGCCATCCAACCATCTCATCCTCTGTCGTTCCCTTTGCCTGCCTTCAATCTTTCCCAGCATCAGGGTCTTTTCAAATCAGTCAGTTCTTTGCATCAGGTGGCCAAAGTATTGGAGTTTCAGCTTCAACATCAGTCCTTCCAATGAACACCAAGGACTGATCTCCTTTAGGATGGAAGGATGGACTGGTTGGATCTCCTTGCAGTCCAAGAGACTCTTAAGAGTCTTCTCCAACACCACAGTTCAAAAGCATCAATTCTTCAGTGCTCAGCTTTCTTTATAGTCCAACTCTCACATCCGTTCATGACTACTGGAAAAACCATAGCTTTGACTAGATGGACCTACATATACCCAATGGAATACTACTCAGCCATTAAAAAGAATGAAATCTTACCAATGACACAACATGGATGGACTTGGAAGGCATTTGTTAAGTGAAATAAGACAATATTGTATCACTTATATATGGAATCTAAAAAAAATACAACAAACTAATGAATGTAACCCAAGGAGCAGCCACACAGATAGAGAGAACAAGCTAGTGGTTACAAGCAGGAAGAGGGAAGAGAGAAGTTTAGGAAATGAGAGGTCCAAACTATTCTGTATAAAATAAGCTACAAGGATATATTGTACAACACAGGCAACATAGCCAATATCTTGTAAATGGAGTATAGCCTCTAAAAATTGCACATCACTCTGTTGTACACCTATAACTTATATAATATTGTACATCAACTAAACTTCAATACGCTTTTTTTTCCCCTAAAAAAATGAATGTGTGAAATACTTAACAGAGAGGCCAAATAATGGATTAGCCAATGTTCCATAAGTAGGGTCTTAAAGGACCAGTATAGAACCTAAGGTTTCTCCTTTCCAGATCAGTTCCACTATACACCTCTCTTGAAGAAGACTAGTAAACAAAAGGAGAATGGGAAAATTGATGCTGTTCTTTCCTCAGCCATAGAATAGGCCAGCCAACAAGATCTAGCTGAGTGCTGGGAGATCTCAGAAAGTCAGGAGAAGACTCCTTTCCTCTTCTGACCCTGACTGGAGAGTGCTTGCTCACTGGAAAATCATGGCTTCGTGATCAACCTGGATATCATGTCTGAGTCCTGGTCCCAGTGCCCTTTTTCACAGGTGTTTGTGGCTAGCAGCATTTGGCAAATCACATTTCCCGTGACGGTTTGCATCTCTGAGAAAAAGTCAGAATCATTTTTCACTGACAAGATGCCTGAGGATGTCATATATTAGTGTTCCCCTTATACCCCTGAAATGAGGAAAGGCTGTTTATTCCTAGATTTCCATCTTCCTTGTAGTTGAGGATGCTTTAAGATATTGACACAGCCATGCAGTCTTCATAGACAACAAACTCTTCCTTGAAAACACGGATTTGATTTTAAAGAGGTGTCATCAGCAAGAGCTTCTGCTCATTTAGTCTTCAGTTCTTATCCTAAGATGCTCAAACTCCACACTACATAAATTTTGCGAGTGCAAATTTATGCATTATGATATGCTATTAATCAGATTATAAAGTAATACATGCTGCATAAAAAAGAATATATATTACAGAGTGTTTTTTAAAAGAATGATTATAAGTAGAAGAGACTAGAAATTGGATTACAGAGTTAATGCAAAAAATACAAGAGCATTGTAATTTTATTCCAAGTGGAAACAGAATTTGAATCTTGTTATTCTTTGAAATGATGGATATTGAAGTTTGCATTTATAAGAGAATTTTCTAAGTAAATACAGATAGGTTCTGAATGTGAATGAATTGAATCATTTTATAATATGTAATCTTAAAGATACTTTATTGGGTCATAATAATAGTGTCTTGTACTTATATAGAAATTTGCCTTATAAAACCTAACAATTATATTGTTTTTAAAAACTTATTTTCAAGGTGTCTTACTGAAAATTTATTCTTATATTGTCTGAGAGAAACCTGAGTCATATAATTTTGAAGTGTTTTTCTAAAATCATGCAGAATTGGATTAAAAAAATGTGAAATATAATCTCTAGAAGGTTCCAATGACTTTTCCATAATCCCATAATGTCTCTTAATTTATTGCTTTGTGATTAACAAATTTATACCTATAATCCATCCACTTTGGTGATCTGAGATTTAATCTTTTATTCCCTGGTCTCTTAGTGAGTCTAAGTTTGTATGCATGTGTTTAATAGTTCAGGAGTATCTGTTTATCTTATTATCATTCTGTTAATACTTGTGAATGTGTATGAGACCAGTCTCATTTAGTTGATTGAAAATTCCCTTTCTGATACTAAGGGAACTCTGAAGATAATGACTAAGTGCTCATCCATTCAGGGGGGCTGGAGACTCCAAGTGAAACTATAAGAGACAGCTGAGAGGTGTTTATTTATTTTTAAACAAGTGAATAAAATACATACACACACATTCTAGTTCCACTCCTCTGTAGTTGACTTCCTAAGAATATTGTCACTGCTCAGTGGAATAATTCTGTGAGTCTAGAAGAGATGCTTGACTACTTGTTAGAGTTTAAATAGTCAACATTAATTTTAGTGGGTTCTCAATGCAGAATTGTCCTTATTGATTATAACCATTTTGTCATAGTTTTAAAATTGCATGTTCTCAATTTTAGTAGATATTAAAACAAACACCCTCCACCCCCACCCCACCCCCCAAAAAAAAACCTACTGAGTTGCTGGCATTCCTTTTGCTTTGATTCTGAAATTATATTCTGGATTAAGAAGTGATTATTAAAAAAAATGAAACAAAACAACAACAAAAAAGAAGTGATTTTGGATGATGTATCATTGGGGAAAGGATTTTGAATAAAATAATGGTACAAAGCTTTCATTATCTCCTTCCAGCTGGGTGATTGGAATAAAGTAAAAGAGTATCAAATGTCAAGCAAATGGGACCTTGAGAATGAAGCTGATTTTAAATAAGTTTGTTTTCTACATCTGACTCTGTAAATAATTTCATTTGTAACATATTTTTTTGGATTCCACATATAGGGGCTATCATATGATATTTGTCTTTCTCTGACTTCCTTCAATCAGTGTGACAATCCTCTAGGTGCATTCACATTGCTGCAAATGGCCTTGTTTCATTCTTTTATATGGCTGAGTAATATTCTATTGTATATATGTACTGCATCTTCTTTTTTCATTTCTCTTTTGATGATGTTTAGATTGCTTCCATGTCCTGGCTATTGTAAATGGTGCTGCAATGCACACTGGAGTACCAGGGGGAAAAGGGGTGGGGATAATTGGGGTACTGGGGTTGATGTATATCCCCTGCTATACATAAAACAGGTGACTAACAAGGACCTACTATATAGCATAGGGAACTCTTCTCAATACAATGTAATGACGTGTATGGGAAAGTGAAAGTAATAGTGTTAGTCACTCAGTCGTGTCCAGCTCTTTGCGACCCCATGGACTGTAGCCCGCCAGGCTCTTCTGTCCATGGAATTCTCCAGGCAAGAATACTGGAGTAGGTTGTCATTCCCTTCTCCAGGGGATCTTCCTGATGCAGGGATCAAACCCGGATCTCCTGCATTGCAGGCAGATTCTTTACTATCTGAGCCACTAGGGAAGCCCCTATATGGGGAAAAAATCTTAAAAAAAGAGTAGATGTATGTTTATGTGTAACTGATTCACTTTGCTGTATAGCAGAAACTAACATTGTAAATCAACTGTACTCCAATAAAATTTTTCTTAAATTTTAAAATAAAAAGAATAAAATTCTTCTGCAGTTAAGAAGTACAGGAGGTTTATTCATGATTTCATTAAATAGTTAAAATGGAATTTCTATTTTCAACACATCAACTATGTGTAATTTGTGATTTGCTAAGTCTTTGCTGTCCAACATGGTAGCTATATATAGTGCTACTGCTGCTACTGCTAAGTCAATTCAGTCGTGTCCGAATCTGTGCGACCCCATAGACGGCAGCCCACCAGGCTCCGCCGTCCCTGGGATTCTCCAGGCAAGAACACTGGAGTGGGTTGCCATTTCCTTCTCCAATGCATGAGAGTGAAAAGTGAAAGTGAAGTCGCTCAGTTGTGTCCGACTCTTAGCGATCCCATCCATGGACTGCAGCCCACCAGGCTTCCCTGCCCATGGGATTTTCCAGGCAAGAGTACTGGAGTGGGGTGCCATTGCCTTCTCCAATAGTGCTACTTAAATTTAAAATTAATAAAATTAAAAGTTCAAGCCCTTAGTTTCAATAGACACATATCAAGTGTTCAATAATCATATATTGCTAGTGCTTATTAGTACAAATCGAGAATATTTTCACTGAGAAAGTTCAATTGAACATTTTTCAAACTGAAACATTCAAGTCCTTGTATCCCAGGTCATTAGGGAACCTTAAGTGGAATACAGAAAACATAGGAGAAATACTCAAAATTCCTCTTCTGTGCTTCTAAGTAGCAAAATTTAGACACTCTAAAAAGATTGAATTGGTCCTTCATTGTTTCTCTGAGCCCAAAACTCAGAAATATTTGACCGTCCTTCCTCCCAGTTAAGCTTATAGCCAGTGATGGCTTGCTGAAGGTTTAATAGAAAGATGGAACTCCAAATTCTGAAGGTGAGCTTAGTGAGAGAAGAAATTTCTGCGTGGCTTAGCTTTTTGTTTTGTTTTGGATTATTCTGAAGAGAAATCATAGGATATAGAATGAAATCTCTGAGAGCCCACCAGTTAGCTCATTTTTGGCAAAGAGTAGTAAAGGAAATCATGCATAAATTTATATAAGAATAAAAATATCACATAGTTCACAGTGGCAGAAGATGAACAAAATTGTTAATTATCTAAGTTGTTAAACGTTTTGCTCAGTGCACTTTCTTCTTTACTAAAAGTGAAAATAGAATCACAATTGTTTCTCTGTAAAAAGCTGGCCAAGCTTTCTAGAAAGTAACAAATGGTAATTGTTCTAAGTTGATTTAAGGTGAATTTGTTTTCTTGCTTTAAGGGTATTCATTTTTATTCACATCATTTTAATTCACATTTATTGAAACAAAGACTTTGTGCCTATACAAGGCTGTGTTAATACAAGTGTAAATCACAGTCCACAGCTTTAGTTTGGGTCCATAGTAAATAAGCTGGGTGATTATGACATGTGATTTTTTTCTTCACTTTCACCCCTCAAATCCAGCTGACACACTTACAGTGGATATGAATCTCATCGTACAGACTCTTTAAGAAAATAAAAATCAAAATGGGCCTTCATTTGCAACAACTCAGTTGTTAATCTGATCCATTTCCAGTAGGTTTTAAGGGAAGTCTTAAATCTATCCCTCTGAAGATTTGCCAGGAGGCTGCACAGAATTTCCAGTGTCCCTGAACCTCAGATCATGCCGTGGACCCAGCATGCGTGTGAGCATGGGGTACTGACTGCCCAAGGCTCAGGCTCCTGCTACTGGTCGTGTGGTCTCTTTAGGACCCTTGAGGCTGCCCGAAGTCTGTGGTGCCCAGAGAAGAGTTTACAACCCCCTGAGCTCTCAGGCTCATTTCTTCCACGTGGATGGTTTGTTTGGTTTTCAGAGCAGTTTTTGCTTATTTGTTTGTTTTAATTTAGACCAGTTTCTAAGCTTTAAAAAAATCAGAAAATTACGTAAAAAATGACTTTTTAAAAAACAAACTAAAAGATTTGGTGACATTGGTTCGTCATTCCCGAGTCATCCATTGGCTGGCATGAGTTGGTGACCATTTGTCCCCCACTTGGTTCTTCTCAGTCCCCACACTTTCTCTCATCTCCCTAACTAGCCCATTTCAAACATTTCCTTTGCCTGTTTGGCTTCTGTGGATTGCAGCCCTGACCTGATACCACATTAAGACGAGGGACACTGCCCTTTGTGATCAGTAGCCACTGGCTGGTAGTCACTGGCTACAGGATTCACAAGGGATCCTGTAGCTTCCACTCAGGCAGGGCAATTCTCTAGAAAATGGAGCAGCCATGAGCCACTAAAGACCAAGCACAGAAGATGAAGCACTGAAGCACCAGCTTGGGAAAGGGAATCTGGGTGGGGCAGCAATAGATTCTATAGTGTCTGTTAGGTAGCAAGAAAGAATAGAGAAAATACAAGAAAAAACTTTGCTTAATAAAACTTTGTTTAATATTTGTTAGTCATCTAAATTTTCTTTATTTGCCTTTAATACAAATTGTATCTTGAGTTTTCAGTTTCTAGAACCATAGAAATCCTTGAGACCATAATTGATTTAGAATATGCTGTACACAGATGCATGTGAACATATATGTACGTAGCGGTGTCTAGAGATGGAAGCCAAGTCCTTGAAAGTAATCAGGGTTTTCTAAAATTTAGCACCAGCCCAACTGAGGCCGCCTCTGGTTGAAGGAATCAACAGCACAACCATGCATCTTAGGTGGCTGGCACCTGAAGAGCAGAATGGACCTTTTCCTGTGTATCAACTGGAAAGGAGAGAGCCATCCCTACCGGCTCCGAGGGCCATGGTGATGAAAGGGACTCGCTTCACAGGACATGGATATTATAAGTTCCCCAGCTCCACTCACCCAGTCAATACAGACTTCACGGGTAAGCGTGCTTGATGTCACTTTCCTTATGAGGCACTTAAGCCCCCAAAGTGTTTTCTATTATTCTAATATTCCTTTACAGTGAGTTTTTACTATGCCTGTTTTTAGAGATGCTAATGTAGTCTTTTTATGCTTTAGCTTGATTGTGTCGACATACTTTTCTTTTTAGTATTCTGGGGGCGGGGGTGGAAAAGAGGGGTAAGTGGAGGAAAGAAAAGAAAGAAAATGATGTGGGAAGGCAGCCTTATTGGATCAAAGTATGTGCTGGACATGATTCTTGGATGCTGTTTACCAGAATGTGTTCCTCAGAGTGGTCTCTTCCTTTGTGGAAAAGAGTTCTGTGGCAAATGAGTTTGAGAAATGCCCCATGCTATTGGAGATGCGTAGTACACATGGAGTTATTACAGTCTCTGAAAAGAAGTGTAAGAAATCTATTTAACTTTGTTTAACTAACTATTCCTAGTACGTATTTGATGTAACTTTTTTTAAAAAGGTAACAACTGTTCATACCCTATGTTCTATTGAGAACATTATGGGAAAAAGTAATTTCAGGGAAAGCCTACCTTCTGTGGGTCAGAAGTAGAGTAAGGCCAGTGAAGCACACTATTTAAGGCACCAAAAACTCAGTTGTCCATGTAAACAATATTTTAATACAATATTTTTCAAATAAAAATCAGTGCAAAAACCCCCAGTAAAATATAAACATTTTCTTGTTTTTTTTTTCTATTTTCTTTTGTCAATTAATTTTTATTCTAGTATAGTTACTTTACAATGCTTTGTTTCTGCTGTACAGAAAAATGAATCAGCTATACATGTATATATATATCCCCTCTTTTTTGGACTGCCATACAATTTAGGTCACTACAGACAACTGAGTAAAGTTCCCTGAGCTATACAGTAGGTTCTCATTAGTTATCCATTTTACACATAGTATCATAGTGTATATATGTCAATCCCAATCTCCCAATTCATCTAACACCAGATCCAACCCTCACTGTGTGAGCTAACCTCGTGTGTCTTGCTCAGTTCCTGATTTTACAGATATTATCGTCTGGAAGTCTTTCGCTTTATTAATTACAGTTTTTAGAAGCACTGTTTGACTGTAGGTATAGAAAATAGTAACTATTCATAATACACAGTTTACCATTATTTAAAGAATTTGAAAAGTGTATAATATATATGATTCTATAAATTCAGAATGATATTAATTTAACTCCTGAGAACCTAATTTTGGAGCAATAGCTAGACTTTCAAATATTGCATATGTTGAGGACAATGAAATGGAACTTGAGCTCTGAAACGTAGGTGGGCTGTCATTTTATTTTTACTTAAAGTTGTAAATAGTTTGCTTTTACATGCGGCTGGCTGCTGATGTGTGTTTGCAATGAATCATGATTATACTCTAGCTGTGATATATTAAGATTAATATATTAAGAGTAACCACTGGCCTAGTACATCCAGCTCCTCCGTGAGTATTAGAAATTCAATCACCGAGCTCCCTGACAACACTCAACTTCTGCTTACTATTCATAAAAGTCAAAGAAAGGAATGAAAAGAAAACATAGGTATATAGAAAAGAACCTGTGGGTAGAAAGTAAAAGACTTTCTCTCCGATGGAGCTGGAACTGCCTTCCTGGTCCAGCCTTTGGCTTGTGGTGTGTTTCTTCGAGGAATCAGCCTTCTTGCCATTCATCTGGGTAGCGCTGCGGCAGGCATGTCAGCTTGGATTTGCTAGCTAGCCAGCAGACAGATTTTCGATGGGATCACCTACTGCTGTTGCTGTGAAAGACAGAGTGGCCCATCCACCGTTAATAAATTTAGTCGTCTGCGCAGCCTCCCTTGCCGGCCTTAGACTCCGAGGTGCACGGGCTAGGGGCAGATGCAGCGTCTGGGAAGTTTTCCAAATTCCTCTTTAAAAAAGTTAGGCCATAAACACGGGCCTCACGAAGCAGGATCCTTCTGTCTGTAACAAAGCCTCCAGCTGCACAGAAAATGTGTTTGGAGTCCACATCATCTGAAGGACAAGGCAGGGAGATCACAGTTTTGGCTTGAACGACTCCCGGGAGCTTTGGTGATTCCTGGAGAGTAAGTAGTTCTCCTGCATTTAGGCACGTTTTGGGGCCTCACGTGCTCCTTTGTATGAGCCGCGTGGCTTGCTTTGAAGGCTATGTTAACTTTGAAAGTAATCTGGTCTCCATCAAGTTATTTATTGGTTTGACACTTTGGCTTACCTGGCAGGTTTGGTTGGATACTTTTATTGAGTTGGGTCATGGTTTAACTAAATTTACCCAACCAGTGAGCCAAGATAAGTTTACAAAAGTAACTTAATGGCTTTCCTTTAATTTGTATCTTCTTATGTAGAAAGGAATAGTTAGCATCACACATTTATTTTCCTTGTACATTCTGTCATTCATTCCCTCTACAACCATGGAGGATATTTCCGCTTTACTGGATTATGAGGAAATGAGGCTCCAGTAACTGGGTCTCCCAGATTGCCACAGCTGCTGAACTGAAATGTGAATTTGGAGTCTTCTGGTTCAAAAGCTGGTACTTTGCCAGAGGGGGCGTGAGCACCCATAGACAGTTCTTTAGAGACAGAACAGAACAAGTATCTGAAAGTAGCAAATGAGGGTGGAAGGCGAAGTAGGTTTTACCCAACACTGCTAAACTTTTTGGATTTGTCTTTTGGTTTTTGGCTTTTCAAGTAATGTGCATGCTAAGTTGCTTCAGTCATGTCTGACTCTTAGCGACCCCACGGACTGTAGCTCGCCAGGCTTTTCTGTCCATGGAATTCTCCAGGCAGGAACACTGGAGGAGGTTGCCATTTCTTACTCCAGGGGATTTTCCTGACCCAGGGATAGAATATGTGTCTCCTGCATTGGCAGGCAGATTCTTTACCACCAGCACCACCTGGGAAGCCCTTTCAAGTAACAAAAACATATAGTAGTATTGGCATTATATATTTACTTGTATCCCCAAAGATTTCTGGGAGTGAGATTATTTTTTCTATATCAATTAATTCTAGAGGGTTCCTAAAACTAGATTTTTCTAACACTGAAAAAATTACTTTAAATGTGCTGAAGTGCTCTGCGCCAAACAGTGCTTTCAACTCATGATCCTATAAATTTCATGCAATTTCTATATTCTGAGGAAAATTTAATAAGCAAATCCTGGACACCTCTAAGATGATGAATTATATTTAAAAAGTGAATAATTATAAGAAGAACTCAGATGTCTTTTATTTCGATTCAGTTCAAAATCTCAAACTCTAACTAAAAATGATTCCTGAAATATGAATGGAGATATGAAATAACTCAAACACAAATAGACAATGATGTGTATTTTTATACATATTTTATACAAGAAAAATGTGAGATTTCACCCATCAATAACAGGATTTGTAAATATACTCGCAACATATTTCATGGTCATAGCAATATGTTGAAAGTCTCAGTATAAATTTATCTTATTACTATAGTTCAAGAAATGAATCTTTCATATAACTCCCTCCTCTTCCATATATTTGCTTTAAATATTTTTACCTCAAATGGTAGAATGAAAACAATTCAAATATTGATTCATATATTTGAATATATGTTTATGTTGCTCAATATAGAAATTATTAAGCTTAGTAATGTAAATGAACTCTGTCAAAGTCTACTTTGGGGTTGAAAAATGAACCAGATTAATCTTTTTTTACAATCTGTCATTAGTCCTTTTCTTTTCTGATACAAATATTGTTTCAAAAGTCTAATTTTTAGGAAGGGTGTATTATCAGTCATTTGCATCATAGTATAAATACACCCCCCCCCCATTTCTTTACAATTAAGAATAAGGGATTGGGAGCAGACTAACAGATACGTTGCAAATCTAAGCCCCATTATTTATTAGTTAAATATAATTAGACAAACCACTTAATCATCTGTGTGCCTCTTTTTCCTTTTATTAAAATTGACATAATGCTACTTACAATACTGATATCAAGCAAGTAGGTTAGGATTAAATGGGATAGCTCATCCAATAAACTTTGCACACATAGATAAGTTTATAGTCATTCAATATTAGCTATCACCTATTACTCATTTAACAAATATTTATTAATACCTACTATGAGACAGATTTTATAAAATCTTCTGCAATTTGTAAAATCATTATTCTGTTAATTCATCTGCTGCTGCACATATGTTTGCCTAAATGTCATATCTGGGGCATGAATAATATGCAATTTCTATATTAAAATGTGATATTTAATGTGTTACTGAAAACAGTTAAATTAATCTACCTAGTGTTGAGACATTAGATAAACTACATTCATGTGGGTCTAGTCATGCTCATCTGTTAACCTGAGACTTGTACTGAATGGTCAGTTCCTTCAACTTCTAAAATTCCAAATCGATAAACATAGGATATTTAAGTAGGCTCAAAAATTCAAAATATAATTTATTACTGAGGCAGCTGTGAGATTAAAAACACTTAGATTTAACTTTTTTGTTGTCATTCTTTCATATAATATATTCACAATTTGTTGTTGTTGTTTAGTCTCTCAATCGTGTCCTATTCTTTGTGACCCCATCGACTGCAGCATTCTAGGCTTCCCTGTCCTTCACTGTCTCCCAGAGTTTGCTCAAACTCGTGTCCATTGAATTGAAGATGCCATCTAGTCATCTCTTCCTCTGTCATGCCCTTCTCCTCCTGCCCTCAATCTTTCTCAGCATCAGGGGCTTTTCCAGTGAGTTGGCTCTGCATCAGGAAGCCAAAGTATTGGAGTGTCAGCTTCAACATTAGTCCTTCTAATGAATACTCAGCATTGATTTCCTTTAGGATTGACTGGTTTGATCTCCTTGCAGTATAAGGGATTCTTAAGAGGTTTATCCTGCACCACAGTTGGAATACATCAGTTCTTCAGCACTCAGTCTTCTTTATGATTCAACTCTCACATCTGTACATGGCTACTGGAAAAACCATATCTTTGACTAGATGAACATTTGTTGGCAAAATGATCTCTGTGTTTTGTAATATGCTGTCTGGGTTTGTCATATCTTTTCTTCCAAGGAGAAAGCTTCTTTTGAGTCCATGGCTGCAGTCACCATCCGCAGTGATTTTGGAGCCCAAGAAAATAAAGTCTGTCATTGTTTCTGTTGTGTTTCACCATCTATTTGCCATGAAGTGATGGGACCAGATGCCATGATCTTAGTGTTTTGTATGTTGAGTTTTAAGCCAGCTTTTTCACTCTCCTCTTTCATCTTCATCAAAAGGCTCTTTAGTTCCTCTTTGCTGTCTGCCGTCACCATGATGTCATCTGCATATCTCAAGTTATTGATATTTCTCCTGGTAATCTTGAGTCCAGCTTGTGTTTCATCCAGTCCAGCATTTTGCATGATTTACTCTGCATGTAAGTTAAATAAGCAGGGTGACAGTATACAGCCTTGACATACTCCTTTCCCAAATTTGAACCAGTTCGTTGTTCCATGTCTGGTTCTAACTGTTGCTTTTTGACCTGCGTATAGGTTTCTCAGGAGACAGGTAAGGTGGCCTGGGATTCCCCTCTCTTTAAGTATTTTCCACAGTTTTTTGTGATCCATACAGTTAAAGGTTTTAGCACAATGAAGCAGAAGTAGATGTTTTTCTGGAATTCCCTTGCTTTTTCTATGATTCAGTCCAGTTGAGTGTGAAGTCAAGTGGGCCTTAGGATGCGAATAAAGCTAGTGGAGGTGATAGAATTCCAGCTGAGCTATTTCAAATCCTAAAAAGATGATGCTTTTAAAGTGATGCACTCAAGATGCCAGCAAATTTGGAAAACTCAGCAATGGCCTCAGGACTGGAAAAGGTTAGTTTTCGTTCCAATCCCAAAGAATGCTCAAACTACCACATTCACAATTTAGGATTAACATATTTTTGTTCTTTTTCTCTACTAATCCGAAGAATTTATGGGGCAAATTCTAGGAATAACTTGAGTGATATGGGGAAAATTGCTCAATATAAAATGGATATTCAAATCTTGGGTTATATCAGAGGGTTTAAAGCAGACCTAAGTTCCACATAATTTCATGATCATGATTTTAGAACTGGAAAATAGTGTGCACACTCATAATTAATTATTCCCCTGGTTGCATGGAGTTAATAGTACTTTGTCTTTGCAAAACAGTAACAGAGCAATTCTGGAGAAAAAAAAAATTTTTGCTTATTTTCAGGATTGCAGAGTAAATCCACTTACAAAAAGAATTTCACTAGTAATCCAAACGGAACCTGGTACAAATAGCAAACTACAATACTGCTCAGATTGGCATTCCAAAGGTGACCCTTTCTCTCCTTGTCACTTTTTTTTCCTATTAGTGAAAACAGGTCCATGATCATTTGGGGGAAGGTTTGACTATTGTAGTATCCAGATGCCAATCACACCAGCCTTTTAAACTGCCTTTACTGGTGACCCTGCCCAGAAATCAGGAACTGCCTTTGGGGAGATCTTTGTAGCAACCCACTGGGGAGATGAGCACACATGTGCACCTGGATGTAATTCCCTTTTATTTGTCTTCATGAAAAATGTGATTACTGATGTTGAATATCTTGCAGATGAGAACTCTGTACACTTTCTTCATAATAATGCTGTTCAAGGACACCAAATGATTGTCTTACAGTTTTGTCTCTTAGTATTTGCCTTCCCTAAAATGGCTGAACTAAATGCTTTGGGATCCAGAAATACACTTAATTACTGACTCATAAAGAGAGAAATGCAACCCCCAAATCAATATCTTTTAAAAGCATATATTTTATATTTTTACTATATGATATTTATGCTTTATTACTCTTGTATTATTTTTAGTGAACTGAGACACTAAAACACCGCATTAAAGGAAAGCCTATTCTAAGCAGTTACAGTGAAGGTATAAGTAGGGCAAACTTCTTCAGATACACTAATTAGCAAAAGCATATTAATTCTGACCTTCAGTACCCTTGGTGTCCCACTATTTGTTTTCGTCTGTCTAGGAGCAAGTAGTTTTGCCAGAAAGTTTAAAAAAAAAAAGAAAGAAAACACTAAATAAAATGCCAAGTCTTTTCAAAGCATATTTAAACCACAAATTTATTTAAACTTTGACGTTAGATTTCAACCAAATCATTTGTTGAAAAGCAAATATATGCATCAACTATGTGGCCTACCAGTTTAACAAGCAGGCAATAATGATATAAAAAAATAAAGGCGAGAGTAAGAATGTAGAACTTGAGGGCAAAGTAAAGAAATGGAGCTCAAGCAATAATGAGAGTCCATGGGTGTTTCTGATGTGAATCAGAAGAGATGTGACTGTTGAGCTCATCTTTATTGACTGAGAGGGAAAAGGATGAAATGCATATTCTTAGAATAAAAGAAGTCAAACTAACCCATGATAACTAGAGATAGAGGTGACTATTTAAGATTGTTTCGTTTTTATTACCTTTGGTAGAGAGGTAAGCCCTTAGAAATGCTTTCAGATAATATTGAAGGATGGGAGAAGACTGTTTTCTCTGTATTCATCATAAAGGCTGGCTTCAGAGGACTACATTTGTTTTAACCTTGCATTTTTAAGGTGACTAATTTTGAAGCACATTTCTGTAATGTTGCTTTGTGTTTGGAAAGTTAACAGTAGGTTGGTCTGCAAGTAAATTGTTTCACTTCAGAATTTTATCTCAGGTTTCATGAAACAATCATTTCACCAGGACGTTTTCCTCTCATCAAAATTTGTATACCTTTTTGGGGGGTTTGATTTTGCTGAGATGGTCAAAATGAATGAAATTGCAAACTTGCCTTTGCATGAAGAACCCTTCCTTTTCTGTAAACTTCTCTCAAATAAGTCTAGACCAGAGGGTTATGAAATTCTCCTCTAAAGGTCCAGACAGTGGTTTTGACCATATGGGCCACGAGATCTCTGTCACAGCGTCTCAGTTCTGTCATGGTGGCATGAAAGCAGGCATCAACAGTATGTGAACAAAGAAGGGTAGCCATGTTCCAAAAAGATTTTCTTTACAAAAATGGGCAGTAGGCTGGTAGTTTGCCTATTCCTGGTGTAAAGTTTGCCTCTCCTTGGTTCTAAAAAAGATTAATACATAATTTCATAATTAATGAAGCATTTTTCTTTCTTCTGCCCTAATGCTGCTGCTGCTGCTAAGTTGCTTCACTCGTGTCCGACTCTGTGTGACCCCATAGACGGCAGCCCACCAGGCTCCCCCGTCCCTGGGATTCTCCAGGCAAGAACACTGGAGTGGGTTGCCATTTCCTTCTCCAATGCATGAAAGTGAAAAAATAAAGTGAAGTCGCTCAGTTGTGTCCGACTCCTAGCGACCCCACCAGGCAGCCCACCAGGCCCCTCCATCCATGGGGTTTTCCAGGCAAGAGTACTGGAGTGGGGTGCCATTGCCTTCTATGGCCCTAATGCTAGGAAGCCTAAAGATAAGTGGAAAGGAGCTCAGATAGAAGAAGTAAGAGTGAAAAACCAGCACAACAAAGTAGACAGTAATGCTTAATAACTTCAAATATATTGAAATAGCATCCTTTCTGCTCAACAGTCTTCGGTGGCCAGAAATCCAACCCAACATGGACCATGTCAATATAATAGAATAATCTTTTCCTTGCAGTAAACTATTTTTGTTAGCTGCTAATGCTCTTTTAACCAGCATAAAGCATCTGGTTTCCCCATCTCTTATATTACCAAATCAAGATGTATTGTTGCCTGATATACTACTGTACATGTGTTCTCACACACTCATTCCTCATTCTCAAACACACACTTCTCACCCCATTCCCAGGTTGCCTGATATACTACTGTACATGTGTTCTCACACACTCATTCCTCATTCTCAAACACACACTTCTCACCCCATTCCCAGGTTGCCTCAGTTCAGTTCAGTTCAGTCGCTCAGTTGTGTCCGACTCTTTGTGACCCCATATGAATCACAGCACGCCAAGCCTCCCTATCCATCACCAGCTCCTGGAGTTTACCCAGACTCACGTCCATCAAGTCAGTGATGCCATCCAGCCATCTCATCCTCTGTCGTCCCCTTCTCCTCCTGCCCCCAACCCCTCCCAGCATCAGAGTCTTTTCCAATGAGTCAACTCTTCGCATGAGGTGGCCAAAGTACTGGAGTTTCAGCTTTAGCATCATTCCTTCCAAAGGACACCCAGGACTGATTTCCTTTAGGATGGACTGGTTGGATCTCCTTGCAGTCCAAGGGAATCTCAAGAGTCTTCTCCAATACCACAGTTCAAAGGCATCAATTCTTCAGTGCTCAGCTTTCTTCACAGTCCAACTTTCACATCCATACATGACCAATGGAAAAACCATAGCCTTGACTAGATGGACCTTTGTTGGCAAAGTAATGTCTCTGCTTTTGAATATGCTGTCTAGGTTGGTCATAACTTTCTTTCCAAGGAGTAAGCGTCTTTTAATTTCATGGCTGCAGTCACCATCTGCAGTGATTTTGGAGCCCCCAAAAATAAAGTCTGACACTGTTTCCACTGTTTCCCTATCTATTTCCCATGAAGTGATGGGACCAGATGCCATGATCTTTGTTTTCTGAATGTTGAGTTTTAAGCCAACTTCTCTCTCCTCTTTCACCTTCATCAAGAGGCTTTTTAGTTCCTTTTCATTTTCTGCCATAGGTTGCCTAGTAGTCTCAAATTTACCTATAGTACTTAAATTGTCCAGTGTCTTTTTGTTTAATATGTTGGCCATTTTGGAATCTACTTTAAGGCTTCATTGTGATGAAAGAAAAAATATTTCTATCTCTTAATAACATTTAGCATCAATAAGAGAATAATTTTAGTTCTAAAAAGAATCATAATGGTTAGCAGTGATAGCAAAACTAGTGTCTATAAAGGTGATTGCTTTTGATTTAATAAAATGAATAATTTTGTATGTGTTTTCTCAGAATAAATTAAACATATTTAAAGATCTGTAGTTAAAACTATTTTATATCAGTTAGGATAAATGTAACATTCATAAAATACTGATTAACTTCCTAAGTCAGAAAGAGAAAGACAAATACTATATGAGATCACTTCTATGTGAAATCTAAAATATGACACAAATGAAAATTTATCTGCAAAGCAGAAACAGACTCATAGACATAAGGAACAGATGTTTGGTTGCCAAGGGAGTGGGGATTGAGGGATCAGAAGTTTGGGGATAGCAAATGCAGACTATTATATGAAGGATGGATAAACAAAAGGTCCTACTATATAGTATAGAGGACTATATTCAGTATCTGTGATAAAACATAATGGAAAAGAATATCAAAAAGAATGTGTCTATATGTTTATCTGAATCACTTTGCTGTACAGCAGAAAAAGTAACTCTGTAAATCCACTATACTGCAATTTAAAGTTTTTGGAAAAAAATAACATATACATAGTTGTAGGTTAAAATATTTGGGGGAAAAAAAGATCGACTTCATTTCCAATCAGATAGAAAGAATTCCAGTAATATCATTGTCAAAATTCTGGATCTTTCAAAAGCTAAATTTTAGTGGTCTGAAGAAATGTTTACGAGAACATGCATGAAGAGTTTCACTGCAGTACAGAAATATCGAGTGATATTATGAAGAAGACGTTGAAGGAAGCTCACAAACATATCCCTCAGGTATTTGTTTTGAGATTCAAGAAAGGAAACTCAGTTCTGAACATTCTCTGGACTAAGGCACAGTCTCACTTTGGAGTCTCTTTGACTTTAAGTGCAACCTCACAAGAAAGGCAGGAGGAGGAAAAAGGGAGAAGATATACCTGCTTAGTCATTTGGGTGATAAGTCATCCTGGCAGTGGTGGCCATGTCATCCTCACAAATAAAATGGGTCATAGGAGAATGTGATAAATGAAAGATTAGGACTTGTGGAAAGCTTAAAAAGATGAATAATTTAATGCTTCTCCCATTAAACGGGGCAGAAAATGGAAAACAAATGTAGATGCCTCTTTCTTGGCTTCTCAGTCTCTTCATACCCAGCCCTCCCCCAGCCTGTTCCTTATTCTAGGTTTACCACTTTGTTTACCAAAGTGAATATAACTGGGTATCTGACACAGACACCTGGGAAGTGTCTTTGAACAGTGCTTCTCACTCCCTTCCTTATGGTCTGTTAATTGGTCCTCCACCAGCCATTATAACTCTGATATATTTCTTGGAAATATCCACTAGTCTTATAGCTACTTCCTCATCCAGGTCTATGTTGTGGGTTTCTAAGCCAAAACTTTGACTCCTTTACAGACTGTTTATTCAAATTAATCAGCTTTCTTATCATCCTCTTGCTTAAAACCTTTTATAAGTTTCTTAATAAGATGCCCCATGAACTCTCTTCTGCTTACTTTCTTACCATTCAGCTTCACCTCTTCGTATACTTCCTAGCTTACTCTCCAGGTCTGTGTCTATCTTTCAGTCTCAGCTACTTGAATACACCACACTCTCTTGGGGGCCTAGGTCTTTGAAGATATTGATACCTTTGCTTGAAATGCCTTCCTTTAGTAGCAAGCACTTCTTTTTCTTATTACCCGATTAATACCTTTGTTGTCGTTCAGTCACTCAGTCGTGCCCAGTTCTTTGCAACTCCATGGACTGCAGCATGCCTGCCTTCCCTCTCTTTCACAATCTTCCTGAGTTTACTCAAACTCAAGTCCTTTGAGTTAGTGATGCCATCCAACCATCTTATCCTCTGCCATCCCCTTCTCCTCCTGCCTTCAATCTTTCCCAGCATCAGTGTCTTTTCCAGTGAGTCAGCTGTTGGCATCCGGTGGCCAAAGTACTGGAACTTCAACTTCAGTATCAGTCCTTCCAATGAATACTCAGCATTGATTTCCCTTAGGATTGACTGTTTTGATCTCCTTTCAGTCCAAGGGACTCTCAGGAGTCTTCTCCAACACCACAGTTTGTAAACACCAATTATTTGGTGCACAATTTTCTTTATGATCCAACTCTCACATCCATACATGACTACTGGAAAAAACAGCTTTGACTATACAGCCTTTGCTGGCAAAGTCACGTTTCTGATTTTTAATATGCTGTCTAGGTTGGTCATAGCTTTTCTTCCAAGGAGCCAGATTCTTTTAATTTCATGGCTGCAGCCACTGTCCACAGTGATTTTGAAACCCAAGAAAATAAAGTCTGTCATTGTTTCCATTGTCTCCCCATCTATTTGCCATGAAGTGATGGGACCAGATACCATGATCTAGTTTTCTAGATGATGAGTTTTAAGCCAGCTTTTTCACTCTCCTCTTTCACCTTCATCCAGAGGCTCTTTAGTACCTCTTCACTTTATGCCATAAGGTTGGTATCATCTGCATATCTGAAATTATTTGTATTTCTGCCAGCAATCTTGATTCCAGCTTGTGCTTCATCCAGCCCTGCATTTCACATGATGTGCTCTGCATATAAGTTAAATAAGCAGGGTGACAATATACAGCCTTGACGGACTCCTTTTCCAATTTTGGTCCAGTCTGTTGTTCCATATCTGCTTCTGACTGTTGCTTCTTGACCTGCATACAGGTTTCTCAGGAGACAGGTCAGGTGGTCTGGTATTCCCATCTCTTGAAGAATTTCCCACAGTTCGTTGTGATCCACACACTTTGTTGTGATCCTAAAGTCAAAGGTTTTAGCATAGTCAGTGAAACAGAAGTAGATGTTTTCCTGGAATTATCTTGCTTTTTCTATGATCCAACGGACATTGGCAATTTGATATCTTATTCCTCTGCCTTTCCTAAATCCCAGCTTGAACATCTGGAAGCTCTCAGTTCTCATACTGTTGAAGCCTAGCTTGGAGAATTTTGAGTATTACTTTGCTAGCGTGTGAGATGAGTGCAGTTGTGCAGTAGTTTGAGCATTCTTTGGCATTGCCTTTCTTTGGAATTGCGCTGAAAACTGACCATTTCCTGTGGCCACTGCTGAGTTTTCCAAATTTGCTGGCATATTGAGTGCATCACTTTCACAGCATCATCTTTTAGGAATTGAGTTAGCTCAGCTGGAATTCCATCAACTCCATTAGCTTTGTTTGTAGTAATATTTCCCAAGGCCCACTTGACTTCACGTTCCAGGATGTCTGATTCTAGATGAGTGATCATACCTTCTTGGTTATCCAGGTTATTAAGATCATTTTTTAAATAAATCTTCTCTGTATTCTTACCACCTCTTCTTAATATCTTCTGCTTCTGTTAGGTCCATACCATTTCTGTCTTTTATGGTGCCCATTTTTTCATGAAATATTCCTTTGGTATCTTTAATTTTCTTGAAGAGATCTCTATTCTTTCCCATTCTATTGTTTTCCTCCATTTCCTTGCATTGCTCACTTAGGAAGGCTTTCTTATCTATCCTTGCTATTCTTCGGAACTCTGCATCAGATGGATATATCTTTCCTTTTCTCCTTTACCTTTAGCAGCTAGTTTTTTGTCCTTTGTCTTTTCTCAGCCAGTTGTAAGGCCTCCTCAGATCACATTTTTACTCTTTGCATTTCCTTTCCTTGGGGATGGTTTTGATCACCTTCTCCTGTACAATGTTATAAACCTCCATCCATAGTTCTTCAGGCACTCTGTCTATCAGATTTAATCCCTTGAATATATTTGTCACTTCCTCTGTATAATCATAAGGGATATTTAGGTCATACCTGAATGACCTAGTGGATTTTCTTACTTTCTTAAATTTAAGTCTCAAATTTGCAATAAGGATTTCACAGTCTGAGCCACAGTCAGCTCCTGGTCTTGTTTTTCCTGACTGTATAGAGCTTCTCCTTCTTTGGCTGCAAAGAATATAATCAGTCTGATTTTGGTATTCACCATCTGGTGACATCCATGTGTAGAGTCTTCTCTTGTGTTTTTGGAAGAGGATGTTTGGTATGATTAATTCCTACTGATCATTAAAATGTCAACTGAGCTGTTCCTTAAATTGTTTCCCCAAAGTTTCCCCTAATCCCATGCCAAAGCTAGATTAAGAACCTCTCCAATGTATGATCACAGAAACCAAGAGTCTTCATTTTAACATTCATCATACACCTTTACAATTTCTTGTTCACTTATCTATATCCCAAATAGACTGAAATTATGACCATTTTCTTCAGTTATAACATTTGTGCCTTGCACGTCATAGGACCCAAACCAAATGTCCAATAATGTTGAATCAAGAATTAGCTAAATGAGTTGGATAGAAAATGAAAAGTCTATAAGAAAGGTTGCTTAGCTATAAGAATTACTTAATGATGAGATTTGCAGTACATTAGAACACATCACATAATGTTAAGAGCTACCTTTTTGGAAGTACTGACAGCTTAAAGTGATAACTCAATTTGTCTAGTCTCTATTGGCCCAAGATGTTTAAGAAAATATTTTTTAAACTATATAGTAGTAGAGGAAAAAAGAGATTCTTATTAATGATCCTTAATTGCTGGTGATGTTACTTCTCTGTTATTACAGCTAGAGTCATTTTCTCACCCACTGTATCTGTCACATGATATCATTAGAAATGGGATGTTACATATGTCTTAGACACAGGATCTCCTTAGGTTTATTAAATTTTGAGGTTAATGAATATTTTGACACTTTTACCTATACATATCATTAGGGCTTATTGTGATAGGGTTAGGATGGCAATCATAATAAACATATATAGTACAATAAAAAGCACTTTTAATCTTGGAAGTGCCTTATAAACAACAGTGATCCATGCTATGGATGGATTAACAGCATCAAATTGATTGAATTCTATTTCAAGGGCAGTGGTGGTATTAACATTGACATTCTTGTTCCGAAGGAATGCAGCAGGGGCAGGGCTAGAGTGCAGGTTCTGGAGTCAGATTCCCCAGATTTAAAATTTGGCTTCTCTACACCCTGGTGTTTAACTCTGCCTAGTCATTTCTCTACTCTCCAGCTCAGTTTCTTCATCTCTAAAGTGGGTTATTATAAGATTTCAATGCAGAAATCACCATAAAGGATTAGCACACAATATCATAATAGTCATTATTATATATGCATTTAATGGCTGGTGTTTTGGAATTCAGGATTTTGAACTATGTGCTGTTATACTCATGCATGTACTTTATGTGCTTAAACCACATAAATCTTGATGATATTCTTCTTATAACCTCTGTCTACTCTCTGATTTTTCACTTCATGTTATTCAGTCTATGAAGTTCGATTTTTAAGTTGCCTTCCCTGTCTAGAGACTTAGATGTTTTATCTCTCATAACTGAATTGTGAATGATTACTTTACATTTTAACATATGCTTATAAATCAAAGTCTGTTTCTTGTATTTTCCTCATTATCATGCTCCTTAAAAAAGAAGACACTTTCAATGTGTCAGTTTTCTCACCTATCAATCATTCCTTGGGCTTCCCTGGTGGCTCAACTGGTAAAGAACATACCTGCAATGCGGGAGACCTGAGTTCCATCCCTGGGTTGGGAATATCCCCTGAAGAAAGGAACGACTACCTACTCCAGTATTCTGAACTGAAGAACTCCATAGATTGTATAGTCCATGGGGTCGCGAGAGTTGGACACGACTGAGAGACTTTCACTTTAACAAATCGCTCCTTAATCTGTCACTTGTATTTTTTTTTGCCCACTGCTTTCTTGTAAATGCTTCCTTCAAGATTATCAATAATTTTCAAAAGAAGGGCTATTTCTAATCCTCAACTGTGTGCCCCTAAATAATAATGTTGTCATTATACCCTTTTAAACATATAAATAAACTAAATATTTCTCACTAGACTTCCGCTTCTGTTTTCTGCAAATTTATTTTCAAACTTTTGACTCTGCTTTCTACCTCCACCTTTAAATGGAGGAGCTTGATCATTATTGGATGTACTGTGAATCTTTACCATTTCCCCAGTGGCTCAGATGGTAAAGAATCTGCCAGCAATGCAAGAGACCCGGGTTCAATCCCTGGGCTGTGAAGATCCCCTGGAGAAGGAAATGGCAACCCACTCGAGTATTCTTGCCTGGAAAGTCTCATGGACAGAGGAGCCTGGAGGGCTACAGTCCATGGGATTGTAAAGAGTCGGACAGGACATAAGTGACTTAGCACAGATGCATGCCAAATGCTATGATTGGTGTTTTAGAAAGAATATTGGGTAAAAAAGACACAGCCCCTAACCTTAGGGAGCTTGGAAGCTTGCAGTGAAATCAGGCATCAAACGTGTAATGAAATAATTGCAAGGGATTCCTGACTCCAGCTGTGATGCATGTCAAAAAATCCTCCTGCTGAGAAAAAATAAAAAGCTGGATAAAATTTCTTAATAATATGGTTGTATCAAGACAGTACTGTTTAACTAGGACTGCCAAGACTTGTGGGATCAAGTTAACAGAAATAAGAAAAACCATTTCAGTGAGCTTTTTATTTATCTTTTGTGTTTTCCTTCTATTTATTTTATCCTAACTGCTATATTGCATAGTCTTGGGTGTGGAGATGGAGGAAGCTTGGCTTGAAAGACAAAAAAATTAGAGTTCAGGGCCTACCAAGGAGGAAGGCCCCTGGTAAATATGTCAGATGTTCAGTTGAAATTCTAGCAATGGAAACAAATGAGAAATAGAGCAGTCATCCAAAAGCAGGAAGTAAACCCTCAACACATCTGAACTGCTGGTAGAGTAGAAGTTGTCTTTCTGCCAGAATAGTGTAAATATTTGTTGCAAGAAGACAGCATCAATAAGAGTCTACATTTCTAAAATACACAATGTTTGCTATTCAATGAAAAATTACCAGGAATACCAAAACTATAGGCCCTAATAAATGAAAAATTACAGATCCTCAAGTAATCTAGACATATTTGATATGTATATGCACATGCATAAAAGTTTGTATATGAAAATTATATATGTATAAAATAGCTATGATTAGTATTATAAATAAAATAAAAGATGCAGAATTCAAATGGAGAGTTGGAATATATTAGAATAGGAGTTCTAGAATTAAAATAATACCTAAATTCAAATCTCTGTAGAAAGAATTTCGACTCTATCCCTGTTGGAGTAAATAATAGTAGACTAATCTTAAGCTATGAATGTTTGAATGCATGTTTTAATAAATAAAGGGAATAGTTAGAAATCAAGTATCTAAGCTTCTAACTCAGTGAGAAACCAGAAAAAGCAAATGGAAGCCCCCAAATTTGAAAGAAAGAAGTAGTAAAAATAAAAGCAAAAATTAATGAAATAGGAAAAGACAAAAATGTAAGGAAGAAAAGAAGACCAAAATATCTATATGGTTTACCACATTAACCTAATAAAGATGAAACCTTTTAAATTATCTCTATGGAGTCAATAAATACATTTGGTAAAGTTCTCATCAAACTAAGAATGAAACATTTTTTTAATAAAAATATATTTTTAATAAAATACTACTAGTATAAAATATTGAATACTTTCTCCCAGATGTCAGGAATAGGACAAGGAATTCCACTATCACCACCTTTATTCAATATTATATTGGAAGTACTAGCCATAACAATGTAGCAAAAAAAAAAAAAAAGGACATTAAGAATGTTAAAGAAGTAAGCTATCTTTATTTGCATGCAGATATAATGACTGTATATAGAAGAATCAAGATAGTATATAAGCTATCCAGTTTAATAAGTACATATAGCAAGAATTCTGTGTAAAGATCACTATTCCTAAATCAAATGTTTCTATTGAATAACAAAAGGTAACCAGAAAAAGAAAAAAATTAGTGCCACTTATAATATCACCAAAACGTATAAAAGATTTAGAAACAAACCCGGTTTAAAAAAAATAATGCAAGACTTCTGCAATGAAAACTACAGGATGTTTCCTTGAAAAATTGAAGAAAACCTAAATAAATGACGAGATACTCATGTTCATGGATATGAAGACTTAATGCGATTAAATAGCAAATCTTTCTAATTTTATCTGTAGAATCCATGTAGTTCCAGGCAAAATCCCAGGATTTTGGGGAAATTGGCAACCTGACTCTAAAACGTATATGGAAAAGAAGAGGACTTAGAGTAGCCAAGGTTATACTGAAGAAAGACAAAGCTGGAGGATTTACACTATGACATATCAGGACTATTTATAAAGCTACAGTAGGTAAGGGAGTATAGTATTGGCATAAGCATAGACAAAAATAGACCGATATACTGCCACATAGATATCCAAAATAAATGCATAAAAATGTGTTTCAAAATCATGTGCAAGGTTGTTCTTAGAAACTTTATATTCTTGATAAGCAAAAAATGTTAACAACTCACATTTCCTCCAACAAAATAATGGAAAATAAATTATAATATATTAATTCAATGAACTATGTATACCAGTAAGAATGAACCAAATATCGCATAACACAACAACATGAGTAAATTTCATAACCTATTACTGAGTGAAAGAGGCTCGAAACACAAGAACCTGGTAATCCATTTATATAAATTTCAAGAATTAGAAAATAAATCAGTGTGATGAAAGGAGATGGATAGTAACTGAACAAAAGCAAAATGGAGCCTTCTAAGAGTCAGGAATTAGTCTGTGCCCATAAATATTCATAGCCCCTATTTTAGTGTCATCAAAACCTGGAAACAATACAAATATCCATCCATAGGTGAATGGATAAACAAACCGTGGTATATCCATACCGTGGGATACTACTCAACAATGGGAAGGAATCTGAATTTATATGTTGGTAAAGAAAGCAGGAGAATACTTAATTATAATTCCATTTATATAAAAAATTTTTAAATGCAAACTAATCTAGAGGAGATCAGTGGTGGCCTGGGGCTGAGGAAGAGGGGATGATGGAGATGTTCCACAGTACTTGTAGTAAGGGTTTCACAAGTATATATTTCTTATAACTTTTTTTCCTACATGGCCTGTCCCCACTAGTAAACATTAGTTTGCTGTCTATGTCCATGAGGCTGCTACTTTTTTTTTTATTATATTCACTAGTTTGTTAAATTTTTTAGATTCCACATATAAGTGATATCATACAGTATTTACTTTTTCTAACTTATTTCACTTAGCATAATGCCATCTAAGTCAACCATCTGTGTTGCAGATAGCAAAATTTCATAATTTTTTATCCCTGAGTAGTATTCAGGTGCTTGTGTGTGTATATAATCTTTATTCACTCACCTGTTGATGAACATTGAGCTTGTTTCCGTATCTTGGCAATTGTAAGTAATGTCATTGTGGACATTGAGGTGCATATATCTTTTTGAATGATGTTTTTTTTTTTTTTTTTCCTTTTGGGTGTGTATCCAGGAGTGAAATTGCTGGGTTATATGGTAGTTCTATTTTTAGTTTAGTTTTTTTTTTTTTTCCCGCAAAACCTCTGTACTGTTTTCCACAGTGACTGTACCACCTCACATTCCTACAAACAGTATAGGAGGGTTCCCTTTCCTCTGTATCCTCACCGACTTTTGTTGTTTGTGTTCTTTTTAATTATGGGTGTTCTGACAGGTGCAAGGTGATTTCTCATTGTGGTTTTGATTTTCTCATAACTTATTGAACCATACCCTTTAAATAGATATTGTTTATTGCATATAAATTATACCTCGAAAATGGATAAAAGAAAAAGTTCTCCAGGTGATTCTTGCAACCTGTGATTTACATTGTGGTGGGAAAATGGCTTTAACTCTATTTAGAGAAAAATCAATCAATTTTTCTATTATTTAATGTCCTGGTCCTGAACTCCTTTAGATACGTGTGTGTGCGCTTAGATGATCAATTTTGTCTGACTTTTTGTGACCCCATGGACCATAGCCCACCAGACTCCTCTGTCCATGGAATTCTCCAGGCAAGAATATTGATGTGGGTTGCCATTTCCTTCAGATACAGACTTACACAAAGTACATACTTTAGATTTAAGCATGGCATTCCAAATTTAACTGAAAAAAAATGATATCTACTATGTTTATAAAGCACAGTAAAAATGAGATTTACTTAACTATGTTGGCAGCAAGAATCTATAATTTCAACAAAATAACTTGTTTTACTCTGTAGGATAGAATTTCTTTTAAATTTATTCATATTAGGACAAAAACTTCTATAGATAAAATGCTGTAGTTTGTCTGTTTTCAGGTATTTTTTCATAAAAAAGAATTTATCAGTAAAAATGTAAAATACACATTTGAATATGCAGTTGACAAATTTTTGCTGTGATGCTGTGGCACTTCTATATTTTTTATAGCTCACATAATTGGTGTTAATATGCTCTGTTATTAAGTTTAACTGAGAAAAATAGTTTACTTAAAACTGATTTTTTCTGCATACTGATATATTCAGTAGTCAAAAACACTAGAGAAATATAATTGAGGATTGCAAAATCAATCTGACAGTCACTTAGAACGTGTTGAGTGGGGGCAGCAAGCAACAGCCCGCATCTGATGCTGTTCTCTCCTTGTTTACTTCGTAAAACTGCAAATTAGAGTTTTAATTTACAGAACTGTTAATGCCTCATTAGAAACCTTAAGCAAGTATCCTGTTTTCAATTTTCTCTTTTTTTTCTGTGTGTCCAATATGCAACATCATCTCCATTTTGTGTGCTCATGTAGGACAATATACTTAGGAATTCCCACCTAAACCACGTATATGAGATGGAGGCTTTCTAAACACCACATCCCAGGCAAGGGCACTAGCAGTGGCTGGCTGTTGTTTTCCAAAGTGATTACTTTATCCATTTGCTTTGTTCTTGCTGATGTTGTGAATGTCTGTTAGATCTGAGATGCACTATTGGGCTATGAGGATGTAGCTGGAATTCAGTAGACTTGTTTCTTGCTCTCACAGCCCTTATGGGAAAACAAAGCCATTTGACTATTCTTAACCATTTCAATACTGCTTTTTTTCCCTGCCTAATAGTGTGCAACAGCCAAAACCAATCAGTAGCAATAATTTAAAATTCCTCAAATAGTGGACTAGAAATGAGCCAGCGCTGTTTACAGTAACCGAGATAGGAAAACAACTTAAATGTCTATCAACAGATGAATGAGTAAAGAAGATGTGGGGAGGTATGTGTGTGTGTGTGTCTGTTTGTGTGTGTGTATAATGGAATATTACTCAGCCATGAAAAAGAATGAAATAATGCCATTTTCAGCAACTTAGATGAACTAGAGATCGTCATACTAAGTGAAGTCAGACAGAAAAACAAAAGTATTTATCACTTATGTGTGGAAGCCAGAAAAAGAAAAATGATACAAATGAACTTACTTACAAAGCAGAAACAGACTCATAGAGAAGGAATTTACTGTTACCAGGGGTGAAGGGTTGGGAGGAAGGATAAATTGGGAAGCCGGGATTGACATGTATACGCTGCTATATTTAGGATATGTAACTAGCAAGGACCTACAGTGTAGCATAGGGGTCTCTGCTCAGCATTATGCAACATCCTTAATGGGAAAAGAATCTGAAAGAGGATAGATGCATGAAAAATTGAAACACATTGTTGTACTTGTGAAACTATTATTAACACAACCTTGTTAATCAACTATTCTCCAATATAAAAAAAATAGATGTTAATATCAGTTAAAGTAAAAACAAAAGGGGGGGCAGGGAGCAGATTGACCTTAAAATGTCTGTGGTCACATTCTTTGAATCACAGACCCTTACTCCACTGATCAGTTAATTTAATTTTTTTTAATTTAAATTTATTTATTTTAATTGGATGATTTGGGTGATCAGTTAATTTTAGTTAGGACAAGAAAGAATGTTTGACCCAAGCAGGGCTGATCCAGGTCTCACAGGAATTTGAAATTGAAATCCAGAGGTAACCAGTCAGCCTTTCTTATCTTTTGAATAAAACTTGAAAATTAATTGAAACATATAAATTAATTGAGAAGCAGAAAGAGATGTACTGCTGCAGGGATGGGGAAAAAAGAGAGACAGAATTAAAGCATATGAACAGAAAGCAGCATAGAGAGAAGAGGAGAAATTCCTGAAGGCTTTCCCACTCTATGTCCAAGGATTTTCCCTAATCTGGGCTTTGTTCCTAGACTTGAATTTAGAACATACCATTATCTCTGGATAATAACTTTCTTTTTTCAAGAGAGCTTGAGTTTGAAAATGCAACCAGAGATTCTTAAAAAGAAGCCATCAACATGTAGATGGAAGTTAGAGCCATGAAAATGTGTTAAACGACTCAGGGTCAAGGATAAGCCTTGGGGGATGAAAGGCATTCAGGGATGGATAACCAAGAAAGATTAGCCAGATATGTAAGAGAATAAACTGCCTGAAAATCCAGTAAATGTTCATATATTAACAGTTATCAGTATAAAATGTTGCTAGGCTAAAAACTGAAACTGTTGGTTGGAGTTTATCATTTTTATATTTCTATGCCCTGCTACCTAACTAAATTATTTTTTAAATTTATTTTATAACTTTTAGGCCCTTCCTGAAATTTGTAGTATAATGTAAATTTCCAAAACATAATTGATAACTAAACAATCATAATTGCTTAGGAAATCTTCTAAGATACATATTTGTTTTTGCCAATGAGAGTCTTTAAGTTTCATGAAAAGTGTTTGAATTATTTTGGCTCTGTATACCTTCAATGAAAATCCATACCAAAGATATGTTTGTCAACCATTAAAAAAATCTACATTCCAGGAGACATCATTTATTCTGCAGTGGTTCTCATTCTATAAGAATCCCTTGCTCTTTCTTCTCCCCTGAAAGGGCTGTATTTAAACTATAGGTCATTTCTCATCTGAATAGCTAAGGAAGATTAACTACATTGTTACTGATGCACTTGATATTTTCTCACTGAACAACATTGTGGTAACAGATTCTTAGCCAGTCTGATCAGATAAAATGTTCATAATACTTACAGGATAAAGGGTATCATCACTACCACAGATTCCTTTAAATCCAAACTCCTCATCTGTATGAGATTACGTTTTTTTTTTTTTTTTTCTCATTTAGTAGTTCTTCCCAAAGAAAGTCTTGATAGAGCTATTTGTTTGTTTCCTGGCTTGTATTTTTGACAGTCAAAACAGTAGCAGATACAATAGAAGATGAAGGCTTTCTGCATGCTAGTCACTGACCTTGCCAAATCCTTTGATATTTTCTCTAGATTTGGTCCTGTGAAATCAAATATTAAGCAAGTTTGACAGTACAGTTAAATTCTGTAAGGTCTTCTATCATATTACATACAGTAATTGATTTTAAGTTAATTGGTCATTAGTTTCATGGTTTGTGTTTCTGGTTTTCTGGTGGACTTCCCAGAAAATTTCATGTAAATGAAGAGATGCTTTATGTAAATAAAATGAGGTAAAATCTTTTTTAACCCATTTTAATCTAATCGTGTTAGGTAATCCCATAGGAGTCAACTGCATATTTTCTACCCTTCAGTATGTTTCAGAAATGAAAAGATTATATTTTTCATCAAATCAAAAAATGTTTAAGTATTACCATTTATAGATAAAAGTATTGTTTATTGGCCCACTCCATGTTTATTAAATACCTAATATTTATGAAATGCCCTAGGTAATGTGACTAAAAGAAAGATCAGTAAGTTAATTTTAATAATTCTTGCCCTCAGGAGTTCTAATTTACACAATTTAACATCTTAGAAAAAGTAAAAAGTGTGATACTGTTATGAAAAATAAGGAAAAGAAGCAATTGCTACTCTGTGTTGTATTAGCAGAATTGCCTAGGATAAAATAAATAAGGCAATTATTGGGCTCCACTTGGCAATCCTTAGCCCTTGAGAGGAGTACCATGTTCCATTTGGGATAGCACACTTTTAAAAACATAGACACATTTGCCAGAGGTTTCAAAAGAGAGCAACAAAAAATGATGAAGGGATTTGAAAATGGGGCCTCTAAGAAAAGGCTGAGAGACCTGAGGATGTTCAATTTTAAGGAGGAAGACAGAGGGGACGCATGGAAACTATTTACAGATGCATAAAGAGGTGTTATAGAGAGGAGAGGGACCAATTTTTCTCATTAGTCAACAAAGACACTTCAAGAAGTAATGGGTTTAAAACTCAGGAGGGGAAATGCAGGTTAAATATTAGATTAAATTAGGTGAGATTTAAATATTTAAAATTTTATGTTTCGGAGTGTAATTAAGCTGCAGAGACTAAATCAAGTTAGAATTGGCATAGGCATGTGAGAGGGAAAACAGATCTGATGAAGGTTAATAAAACAGCTTATATTTGCATAAAATATAAAATATTTTAAAGTACTTTCCATAGGTATCATTTTACTGATCTCTCAACAATCTTAGGAAATCATCAGAGGGAGTATCAACTAGGTTTATAGCTGAGAAAATTGAATTTCAGAGAGATAATATCATTGTTCTCCCACCTACCTCCCCATCCCCACCACCTCCCAGATTAGACAAAACTAGCAAATGGTCTGGGACCAGACAAGTAGGACCAGAAGACCATTCTTCACATTCTGTCAATATGTTTCCCATCAAATCTTGATACTTTTTGATTTATAATAAGATTTTTGTTATAGCAAGTTATTGTTGACTCAGTTTTTTTATTTTTGTTTTTTTGGCTTTTAAGGTGCCAAATATGTCCCATGAAAATCCTTTTCTCTCCATATTTATTAGAAGGAGAGAACTAAGCAATATAAATTATAGACCAATTAGCAATTTTGTTTACATAAAGAGACAAGAAATATGATTGAACTTATACCTATGTTATCTATATCTATTATTTATCTCCTGTTTACAACCGTGGAATAAATTCAACACTTGGTATTAAGTTTTGACAAATGATTGCCAAACCTAATATAGTCTTTGAAGGCAGTTTGATATGGTGAGATGGTGAGACCTTGCTCTACCATTACCTACTAGTGGAGATGTTTCCATTTCATCTTTTATGAATGTCACACCCCTTATCTGTAGAATGAAATTCATAATATCTCCTGGTTTCTTCCAGACTTAAATGAGAGTCAAATGAGAAAATAGATCTCCCCTTGACCTGTTCAAAGAAATAAATTATAAGCTGTACTTAGCATTTTGAGTGGGAGAAAATATATATTGTTTTTGTTGTGTTGTGGCTATTTTAATATGGTAATTTGTTTCTATTTTCATTTCAACCAAGCCTTTGTTTTTATTTTTTTAGTGTTTCTGATTTCAGACCCCTGAGGACAAAGCCAGTGTCTGTTCTAGCCTTTGAAATTTACTAGCCTACTGTAGGTATTGATTAACTGTGTGGTGAGTGAGTGAATGAAGAAATGGGCGAATAAATATTTTCAGGATACTATGAGATGTGAACAAGAGATTGATGGTACTGTCGACTAAGAAAAAGATGCACAACACGGAAGTTGTGAGTTAAGTTTTATTTGGGGGTAAAATGAGGACTGCAGCCAGGAGACAGCACCTCAGATAGGTCTGAGAAACTGCTCCAAATATGTAATGGGGAAAGGTCAATACATATGATTTTGGGGAAGGCACAATCAAGCATTTATTTTACAGAAGTTTCCTGTTAAAGATTTAGTGCTTTTCTAGATATGAGGAGATGCAAGGATTGGAATCATGAAATCAGTTCCTGAAAACATCTATCTGAAGACCTGTTCCACTAGTTTCCCTGAAGCACAAAATGCCTTATTCTCCAGCCTGAACTCCCTTCAGGGTGTGTTGAAGGTCAACAGCTGCAGCAGTGCAGGGTTCAATCTCCATAGAAGCAAATGGCAAATGCCTTTGGCAAGTGCCAGTAGTAATTGACAGGATTATATATAATAATCTTGATGTATTCTTTAATGATGTAACTATTATGTAACACACTATATGTATATAATATATATAATCTGTATATATAATGTAAATAACATTGTATGTCAGAGTCTGAGACCCTGTAAATACAAGGAACTAAAATTCCAGTAGAGGAGATAGACTTGCAGACCATTACAGTATTTTGTATAAGAAGAATTGTTTTTTTCAGCAATGAGAGGTAGCTAACAAACTTTACCAAAGGAACACCATTTGATCGGCTGCTGAGAACTCCACAGAGAAGTCATCCGGGAGACAGACTATATTGAAAGATCTTGGTATACATGGCGGGGCTTGCAAAGGAATGGAGTTTTGGGGAAAATTCCAGCCTCTGTGAATTCCTTAGGTGCTCAGTAGAGTACCATCCTTGCCAACAGAATTCAGGGTACCCCCAGCAGCATTCCTGCAGAAAGTCTACAGCAGGGGTGTTTACTAGAAGCATCAGTTCAGTTCAGTTCAGTCACTCATCGTGTCCGACTCTGTGACTTCATGAATTGCAGCACGCCAGGCCTCCCTGTCCATCACCAACACCCAGAATTCACCCAAAGTCATGTGCATCAAGTTGGTGATGTCATCCAGCCATCTCATCCTCTGTCGTCCCCTTGTCCTCCTGCCCCCAATCCCTTCCAGCATCAGGGTCTTTTCCAGTGAGTCAACTCTTCGCATGAGGTGGCCAAAGTATTGGAGTTTCAGCCTCAGCATCAGTCCTTTCGAATGAACACCCGGGACTGATTTCCTTTATGATGGACTGGTTGGATCTCCTTGCAGTCCAAGGGACTCGCAAGGGTCTTCTCCAGCACCACAGTTCAAAAGCATCAATTCTTCGGCGCTCAGCTTTCTTCACAGTCCAACTCTCACATCCATACATGCCCACTGGAAAAACCATAGCCTTGACTAGACGGACCTTTATTGGCAAAGTAATATCTCTGCTTTTTAATATGCTATCTAGGTTGGTCATAACTTTCCTTCCAAGGAGTAAGCATCTTTTAATTTCATGGCTGCAGTCACCATCTGCAGTGATTTTGGAGCCCAAAAAATAAAGTCTGGCACTGTTTCCTCATCTATTTCCCATGAAGTGATGGGACCAGTTGCCATGATCTTAGTTTTCTGAATGTTGAGCTTTAAGCCAACTTTTTCACTCTCCTCTTTAACTTTCATCCAGAGGCTTTTTAGTTCCTCTTCACTTTCTGCCATAAAGGTGGTGTCATCTGCATATCTGAGGTTATTGATATTTCTCCCGGCAATCTTGATTCCAGCTTGTGCTTCCTCCAGCCCAGCATTTCTCATGATGTACTCTGCATATAAGTTAAATAAGCAGGGTGACAATATACAGACTTGACGTACTCCTTTTCCTGTTTGGAACCAGTCTATTTTTCTATGTCCAGTTCTAAATGTTGCTTCCTGACCTGCATATAGGTTTCTCAAGAGGCATACAGGAAGCTTAATGGCTCCCTGTGCATAATGCTGAGAGTTTTTGTTTCCTTCTGAGATTAATGTGTGTATATTGCAGGTTCAAAATGGTATCTTAATTAGTTGCCGGAAGTTGCGTCACATGCCCCACACCTCCCTTTTCCAGCACACCAAGTAATAGGATATATTTGCCAAATTATGAAGACAGATAGAGAATGACAACTGTAATTTGAGAAAATGGGATCTCTGCCCCCTCCATTGTTTTTTTTTTTAAGTGGGTTGCCAAAGTTTAAAATGCAAAGAACTAGACCTCCTAAGGGGTCCATTCTTTTTCATCTGCGGAAGAAAGACGTATGTTGTTAATTGATGAAATGTCTGTGGTGGAAGCAGAGCAACTCCAGGAAAAACTTGAAGTCTGACCTCTGCCTCTGGCAGCGCTACAGCCTAACTGAGAGCCCTCTGTCTCGGGGGCCTACAGGCATCGTGTCCGCCCATGGCTGCTGGTGCGTCTTCAAGAGGCTTTCCCCCAAGGCCCTCTGTTCAGTCTGATCACCTTGGGGCAGTTGTCTGCCTCCCTTCAGCTGAAATGTACCTGTCTGTGCCCCATCCCTTCAGGCCCCTGATCTGGACAGTAGGCTGATCTGACAGATGTCACTTTGATGGTATGTCAGAAGAAGCAGCCTGTTTCTGGGCTCCTCTTGCCCTCCCCAGGACTGCATGTTCACTTAGAAGCCTTCTAGGTATAATTACAGAAGGGAACACATGAAATCAAATCACAGCTCTGTGGGAGAGAGGGTTTTGGACTAGATCCACCCATGTGGGAAAGTGAAAGTTTCATTCTGTCTTTAAAAAAAACAAATATTTGCTGAACAGCAGCAAAGTACCAAGCACTGTGTTAGAGCATAAAGATGCCAAAGCAAACAAGGCATAATCCATGACTTTAAGAAGCTGAGAAGGTACGTACTCTATATAAATATTTCATATAAATCACTCAACTTTATTCAGAACATTTATTGAGCATCTTATGTGCATGACTCTGTGGAGCAATAGAAACACAATCTGTGCCTTCATGGGGACTGCAGTCTAATGGGGTTCAGCAGGTGAACAGGAATCCATGTTACTTATTTGTTGATTCACCAAAATGAAAAATTTATCTTCCTAAAGCTTATTTTAAAATGATCATTTTTAAACCTCATCTTAAATTCAAATTGTCTTTGATCACATTTGATGCAGGTTAGGATAACCTTCCTGTGTTACTTGAAATACATTTCAAGCAGCCCTTATTTGAAGGAATCTGGTTCTGAATTTTTCATAGTGTGTTAATTACCTTCTAATTAATTTTGTGTGTGTGCTTCCAAAAGTTGGGAATAGTAAAGAGATAGGGTATGACTCTGCAGAGCTTTTTAAGGTAAAACATGCAATCAGATCAATGCTCATGTAAATTAGAACTCAGGAAAAGTACTGAACAGCAGGATTATATTATCAAAAATCTGGCTGATAGGTTTTGAAGTCACTGAGCTGAATCTATTTAGAAGTACATTTTAGGAAGGCTAAATAAACATCAACACTATTGTCTATTCTAAGTCAGGATCTTGCTTTGTCTATTTTCCAGGTGATAAAACACTAACTGTGATTAGTGTTATCATCAAGCGTATTGAACAATCTGTAAGTTAACAGCAATGCATAGGCATGTAGTCCAAGGACTAGAAGGAAAGAAAATGAATTTTTTATCTTTTTTTTTTTGCCTATAGAAGGGGAAATAATTCAACACCTTGAGTCAGCTGTGACTCAAGGGTCCATTATAACTTCAAGATTTTTTAAAAGCCTGTGTCTGGGGTATGGGAGATGAATTTTGTTCCAAAGTGGTGACATGGGCAAGTGTTAACTCCTGGGAACAATTTCAGGCACATTGAGAGTCTGATCTAAGCAAAAATGGACAGAACAGGGAAGATGGAATTCTCACACTTGCTTCCTGACCTTGGCTGATAGTCCTTAGCAGTTGGTAATTAAAGGAAATACTGAGGCTGAGAAGATGAAGAAGGAATAAAGAAGGAGAGTAATCCAGAATTAGAGGATATGTAAATAATAAGAGAATATTACAGATAATAAGATGGAGCAAGCATAGGAACAGTGCCTCTGACGAAGAGGGCTATACTTTGTATTAAGGTGATGGAGTGATATGGAGGCTGTAGGTTTGGTTTAGCAAGAGGAAGAAATATTCATTCAAAATATTTATATTTTATATAGTATATATGTATATATATTATGTTTAAAGTTTAATTATATTGAAAACATTCATCAGCTGTTTTGGTATCCTGCCTCTTTTCTCCTTTTGCCATCCCAGTCTTGCGTTATCTTTCTGAAATTTTTCTGGGCTCATAGCTACACTGATGCTATGCCCATTCCTTTCATCACAGAAGGGTATTCTGCCCTGAGTCACAAACAGGGAGAGAAGAATAAGGTTGTATAACATCTACATGTTATCATTACAACAGTCAAATAAAAATTAAAAGTCCATCAAGTGATCAGGTAGAAGTCAATAAAAAGGTCAATAAAAATCAAAGGATGAGCCAAAAGAGAGGACTTGGTGTGCTAGAAAATGCCAGGAAAAATAAAAGAAAAAAATGTGGTGAGATCTTCTCCCTGTGGCCTCAGGGAAGCACATGATAAAATTAATTGAAGCTCATCACCCATGAAAAGGGGCTACAGTTGGAGCAGTAGCTGCACTGACTGTGTAACAGTGGTGGTTCTTTAACTTAAAACAAAGATAGTGGATTTTTGTTTTAGTTCTGGAGCTTTTTCAGATGCTGAGCCAGAACTGTTTTTTTTATTTTTACTTTTTGCCTCTATTCAACTGAATACTGCATTTTTGAGCAAGACAAAATATTGATTGGTTCACTCTAGCCACTATTTGTTGTGACGTCTACTACGTATAAGCCATTAGCCTAAACACCAGGATACAGAGATTAGTAATACCAGCTTTCAAAACATTTATAGTCTGGTAATAATATATGATTAGATTTTTCATATGAGTTGTGCGTAACAGTCTGATTCTGATACAATCACGTTTTTTCTACATCACACACAAAAAGTTTGTTTTGGGAAATTATTTAAAGGAAACTAGGAAGAACCTATATAAGGGTTTCATAAATGTTTTATCAGTGGATTTGACTCCCCAGTTACATTAAAGCATTCATCTTTTTTCAAGTCCAAAATATCTTATCTTTAATTGATGTAAAGCAATTGCATTAGTAGAATTTGTCCATGTGTGAGAATGTAGCTTGATTAAAACAGATTGCTCCAGTAAACTGATTGCCATTTGATTCTATAAACATATAATTTCTTACCATGAATAAGATGCTGTATGTAAAATGAATAGGGCAAAATAGTCACTTATTATTTGAATTTGAGTTAGTAGTCTGATCCTCTCATATCCCCAAATAGTCATAATTTCCCAGTTCAAGGAAACATATTTTACATGCTAACAAAGAGTTTTGTAAAAATAGAGTCAGCAATTTTAAGAAGTCAAAATTGTCAGTTGTGAGGTTTTTATACATTAATTTTCTCAAGTCTAGTTTTTTATCACTTCTCAACCGGATCACTCATCCTATAGATATGAGTCCTAATCAAAGTAAATTATATGATCATATAATCGTTTGAGTCTGGCATGATTCTGCATTGACTAATCCCTTGTCTTTTTAAACTTTGTGCTGCTGCTAAGTGTATATGTATACTGCATAGCATGTGATGTACATACATGTGTACATATACACGTGATATGCATATGTATACATGATACACATGTATGTCACAGCTATAGGATATATGTACGTTATCTCAAAACTGTTAACGTTCTAAATTAAAAAATAATTGTGTAAAATATGTTGTTATATATTATGGCACTTGTGGCAATGCTTGATGCAACTTAGTGCTTATTCTTGTAACTATTCCTGTAATAGTTTGCTAGCGCTCTCATAACAAAGAACTACAAACCCGATGGCTTGAACAACAGAAATTTACTGTCTCACATTTCTGGAGGTTGAAAGTCCAAAATCATGATGCTGGAAGTCCAAGATCATGATGGTGGTTTTCCCTGAAGGCTGTGAGGGAAAAATCTTTCCAGACCCCTCCCCAGCTTCTGGTAGTTTGCTGGCAAGCTTTAGCATCTTGTGGCTTCTGATGTATCACCCTGGCCTCTGACTTCATCTTTGGGTGATGTTCTTCCTATTTTTTTCACCAAAAAAATTAGGGTTAGGGTTAGGGTTTGTTTGTTTGTTTTTCCACCTGGCATTCTTTGTATAAGGAGACACCCGTCATATTGGAGTAGGAACCCATCCTGCTCCAGTATGCGCTCATTTTAAATAATTATATTTGTAAAGACTTTATTTATTTCCAAATAAGGCCATATTCTGAAGTTACACTACGGGTTAGACTTCAAAATATTAATTTGGGGGGAGGATATAATTCAACCCTTAACAATTATTCTTCATAACTGATGAGAAAGTAAAGAATTAATCCTGTGTAGGAAGAGATAACCTAAGCAAAAAGAGATACAAAACACCTCCCTCAAATTCCTCGCCTTTAATTAATTTACTAGAAAATTATGAATTTGCAAACATAGTGCAGCATAGTATGAGAACTAAAGCAATTGAATAACCCGTCCAAGACTCTAATCATTAATATTCAACCAGAGATGCTGTGTATTTCTACTTGAAATTGATCCTGAAAAATGCAACATAATTAATTGGACAATCAGTCTTAGCATGAGATTTGTTATATTTGTAGAGATAGCATAGATGTCTTGTTTCCCTCAGAATGCTTGGGTTCAATTCAGACCTTAATAGCATATAGATAGTGGATTTCTTATCAACTCCTGCTGATTTTAATACATTTATTTATGTGTGCAACAACCAAAATCACCAACTTGAGCTATTGTTCAATGTTCTTCTATATGACTTTGTGATTGTACTAATATGTGAGAGCATCATTTGATACAAATCAAAGATACACAGTTGTCATCACAGCTGTTTTAGCATGATGACCCCTTAAAGGCATAGAATATTGGACTTTCTGGACATTTTTTTCATGTATATCCTAAAGGCTAACCATTAATAGTAACTTTGACAGAAACTCATTGTTCAAAACTTAAGATCAATTTTGGACTGTAAATGCTGAATCCAAACAAGCAAAAATTCTAATCATTTACTTTATTTTTATGCTATTCAATATGCTTACATTGATAAGGTTTAACATATTGAGACATACATATGATTTAATCTCCGTAAAAGATCAATGAGTCTCTCATTGAATATGTGCCAGTCTTATTCAATTCTTTTCATATGTGTGAAAGCCCAGTGAAAAAGTCATTCATTGACAGAAGTCCTTTTCCCTTTTGGTGCATTTTCTAACTGTCCAATGTAAGAGTTATAGTTAAATAATCACTAGGATTTCCCTTTAGCTCTAACATCTATGATGTTTCTGTTGATGATGATCATAGGTGACTGTTAGGTTAGCATGCTGCGGCTGCTGCTAAGTCATTTCAGTCGTGTTCTACTCTGTGCGACCCCATAGATGACAGCCCACCAGGCTCCCCCGTCTCTGGGATTCTCCAGACAAGAACACTGGAGTGGGTTGCCATTTCCTTCTCCAATGCATGAAAGTGAAAAGTGAAAGTGAAGTTGCTCAGTTGTGTCCGATTCTTCACGACCCCATGGACTGCAGCCTACCAGGCTCCTCCGTCCATGGAATTTTCCAGGCAAGAGTACTGGAGTGGGTTGCCATTGCCTTCTCCGGTTGGGTCAGCATAGGTCAATTGTAATTGAGATCAGAAAGCTTACTTAGTAAGAGTGAAATTAAATATGTATAGAGAAAAGGGTTGAGTTAATATGGCAGCAAGTCAGTGGATGTAGACTACAGTTTCTTTTTTTTTTTTAATTTTATTTTATTTTTAAACTTTACAATATTGTATTGGTTCTGCTTGATCATTGAAATCTTATGGTAAATGTAACAGCAATTTTCTATGTGGTTCACTGGCATTTGTTGATTTTATCCCCTCTTCAAATGTGTAAAATAGGTTTAGAGAAGATAAGTAACTAAGATAACTTCTCTAAGACACTTAGAGAAGATAAGTAACTTGCCCAAAGTCCTACAGGTGGTATATTTTAGAGGGGGTTGCTTAAATCTCAGGCTCCGATGTACATATTCACACCTATGTTATGTAACACTACGGTCTCCTATTTTCATCTTCTCAGTACTCCATCTCTCTTTTAATCAGATACAGCTATCCTGATGACTAGGGTGTGACCCACAGTTTTGAGAATACAGCTCTTGCTGGCCAGAGAACCGCAGATAAACTAAATAATTTTAAGTTGTATACCTATGTGCTGTTGGGCTGTGATCACCCTTAATCACCACCTCACCTTAGCAAAGCTCTTTACTTGCCATCCATTCATTTTTTTTTAATTCAATTTGTTTATTTTTTTAAAATTTTTATAATAATTTATTCCATTTTATATCTATCATTTTTTTCCCTTTTAAACCACTTTATGTGGGTTGCCATTTCCTCCTCCAGGGGATCTTCCCAAGCCAGGGATCAAACCCAATTTGTTTATTTTAATTGGAGACTAATTACTTTGCAATATTGCGGTAGTTTTTGCCATGCATTGACATGAATCAGCCACAGGTGTACATGTGTCTTCCCCGTCCTAAACCCCCCTTCCACCTCCTTCCCCATCCCATCCTTCTGGGTTGTCCCAGTGTACTGGCTTTCATTAAAAAGAAAATTATTAGAGTACAGTTGATTTACGATGTTGTGTTAATTTCAGGTGTATAGCAAAGTGAATCAGCTATACATATATATATATCCATTCTTTTTTAGGTTCTTTTCCCATATAGGTATTCTAGAGTATTGGTAGAGTTCCTTGTGCTATACAATAGGTCCTTGTTATCAATTTTTTTATATAGTACTATGTGTATATCAATCCCAACATCCCAGTTTATCGCTCTGCCTGCCTTTTCTCCTTTTGTAACCATAAATTTGTTTTCTCCATCTGTGACTCTATTTCTGTTTGGTAAATAGGTTCATTTATTACCATTTTTTTTAGATTCCACATATAAGCACTTTCCTATGATACTCGTCTTTCTCTGTCTGACTTACTTCACTCTTGAAACCTGTCTTTTAGAATTTTTACAAATTCAGTGTTTGTTTAATTACTGTCAAGTCAATCAGTGGTTTGTAACTGTTTCTGAAGGCAATGGAATTCATTTAACAGACAAAATGTCATCTCTCAGCCACAAATACACTGAATTTCATTCAGTGCTGATAAAAGAAGTAGAGTATACAAAACATGTCCATTAGGTGGACAATGTTTATCTAAATTAAAAAAAAAATTTCCTTCAAAGATAAACTTTGAATTGATTTCACAAACTCGTTTCTTGGAACCCAACTACATCATAGTTATAACCTTTAAATACAAGTTGCCATGGAATCCTTTTATCAAACTAATAGAGTTGACTCAATTGGAATTTCAGGATTTTCTGTTTTATTTCCTTAAAGTGAATATTTCTTGCCCTCTCTGAGACATTGCTTCTCCATATTAATTAACTGATATGGTTTCCTAAATTTACCTCCCTCTCCTCTCCATTTCTTTTGCATATATCTATTGGAATACATTTTAAAGATTTTTGCATGTGAAATGACTCCTGCATCAAAGAGTATGTATAATTTCCCTTCATTTTTAAAATAAAACATAGGAAAATATGGGAAGGATTTTCAAAACTTTTATGTTCTACGTATTTTGTTTTGAATTATAAATGAATAGCTCTCTATATTTTAGGTATTATAATTTGAGTCTCAAAAGTTGTTACAAAGCACATAAAGCAATTTTGCTTTTAATTACTTATAGCTCTCAGTATTTCTGAGTCAAAACAACTCTCCATTAGTGTTCATGGGCAAGACAGGATGCAGAGCAGACATCCTATAAGCAGTGTGATAGATCCAATCATCTGATTCATTGTAATACAAATATTGTAATCAATCATAATATTCAGTGTTCCGTAAATTCACAAATCTGTGAAAGGAGAAGAAAAAAGGAATTAAGCTATCAGTGAGTTTACTGAAAAAGGAAAAGCGATTTCCTGATTATCATCATTCAGAATTAGATAGACATATACATGATAATCATTCATATTTTAAGCAATAATATGAAAATCAACATAAAACCCTGAAAGGAAGAGATTTTTATTTTTTTCTAAGATGTGAAAAAATAGACCTGTGTGCTAATTTAATTCCCCTTTAAGTTAATGACATAATGAGTTTCTAGAGCATTAGATAGAATAAATATTGTCCTACATTTCCATACCTGAGTCCTAGGAAAAAGGCTTATGTTTAATATAGCCTTGAATTTTTATGCCTGAAGCCAGTCTTTCTCCTCCTTCCAATTCTGATTCCTGAGCTGGGGGGAACGGGTCATCAGTCCACAGTCATAATCGAGGAACCATGCTCTCTATATTTTGGTTTCCTGAGCCTTGAAAAACCTTTTGGTTAATATAGTTTCTCCATTTTGAGTCCTGTCACAAATCCCGTTTCTGATGACTTCTGTCTGTGTCTTTTTCATGTCGGTTCCCCAAGTTCAGCTACACCTATAAGTAGGTAGACTTTGAGCCTTCCCAGTTAGGAATGATTTGAGTAGTTTGCAAATCATGGTTCTGTTGACACAGCTATATAACCAATAGAGCCAATTTGGTTCTTCCCAAACTGCTGTTCTAATGGGACAGTGGTCTGAATGCAGAATAGATCTAATGTGTTGAAATAGATTTAGAAAACATCATGTGTATCATTAGCCTGATATATGTTGTTATCGTCACTTTTGTTAATGCTGTTGCATGATTTCTTAGGTTATTTAATATGCAAGTAGATAGTGACTGTGAATATAAAAAATGAGTATTTTCTACACTCCTTTAACCTTGGGACTCTTTTTCACCTCCCTACCATCACCATTGCATTTATCTTAATGTTGCATTTAGCACAATTCCAGATAGACGTATTTTGGGAATTTGAGGATGAAGATATGTTTCTCACATGAAAACTGAATTCTTGGCCCACTGGGAGAGAAAATACACTAAGTTTTTAAAATAAGTCTGTAACATTTTTAACTGGATTAGACATTTTTATCTTCCTGGATTATAAGTAGTTGACAATAGACTTTCATTAAGAGGAGAGCAAAAGATGCTCTGAAGTGCTAAACATCCCTAGGGGGTTTCCAAGTGGAGTCCCATCATGAATGTTCCTAGCAGAGGACATCACACACTTTAGGGATGTAGTAAGGCCACTGACATTAATGATGTTGGAAATTATGTTTACTTCAGTTCCTTCAGTGAGAACAGAAGACATTGACTGTGTAGTCTGTATCATCAACCTTTTATCTCTGGTATTACAATGAATCTGATTACCTTGCAAACCCAAGGTAGGGACTGAGAGAAGTAAAATGGTAGAGGCCATAAAAAGTAGGGCTTGACATGAATGGTGCATCCATGATGGTTTGTTTCAATCTGGCTCTGCAGCAGTTCATGAGCCTCATCTCCCAAAGCAACCCAACTGCACATAAAACTCTGGAGAAGCTGTCAAATGCTCAGTGCTATTTCAGGTTGTTCAGTTGCCAAGTTGTGTCAGACTCTCTGCGAACCCTTTGACTATAGATGTCAAGCTCCTCTGTCCTCCACTGTCTCCCAGAGTTTGCTCAAATTTAAGCCATTGAGTCAGTGATGCTATCTAACCATCTCATCCTCAGTGCTATAGAGACCACAAATATTTATAAGATATACATCACATGTGTACAACATATGTCTCTTTTTTTTCTTCTGACTCTAAACAAAGGAGTTAGAAGTAAGATAAAGAAACTGAATAAATCATTGTAAGAAAGCAAAATGCTGTAACTGTGAGAATAAAGAGGACGATTTGTTTCTTCTTTTCTTTGAAAGGTCACCTCAGGTCTAAGGGTTAGAAAGACAAGTAAGATAATGAAAGTAATATATAAACAGAGAAGGTAAAATTGTGTCCTATCACAGTCAAAGGAATGAGAGGTGGTTTGTGGTTACAGAGCTGGCTTCTAGAGATTCTGGTCCGAATTCCTGGATTGAACTCTCTGGGTTCAAATTCCGTCATTACCACCTCACTAAGTCCCTGTCCTCATATAATTCTCTCATTCTCTCTGCTTTTCATTTCCATCAAGTACAAAATGGTGTAGATGATGATAAAGCCATGCTTGTCTGATAGAGCCATTGTGATGACGAAAGACGTTCATGTATAAAATATCTAGATACAATAGCAATTAAGTGTTATTCTTAACAACAAATTATATCCAATGAAGATGATCAAAGAGGGGTTCAGAATGAAGATCACAATGACATAATCTATAAACAGGTGAATTTTTAAAGAGACAAAAGAATTGAGCATGGTGTTATAGGGAGAGGGATAGTCATGAATAAAGGCATCAAGAAGAGAAATGAAAGGGTAGGTTTGAGAAACAGCAAACCAATCATTTGGGATAAAGCATTGATCCTTTACTGGTCGGTTTGCACATTCTGTGGGAAAAAAGTAGGAGGTGATTCTGGGAAAGGTATAGTTTGTAAGTCTTTAAAAGATAGGAAGAGGAGTTTCAAATGGGGTTTAGTCAATGTCTGTGCTGCTAAGTGATTTGAAAGCCACTGTAACTCTGCAATTATCATATCAAAATAGTTCTGTATATTATTTGTTTAAATAGCTAATTGTCTTAGAGTAAGAAAATCCCTGGACTTGAGCAGAAGACATGGATTCAAAACCATCCTTTATACCTTTAGATTTAAACACAGGAAGCTTTAGTATCTTAATCTTTAAAGTAGGGAAAGCAATGTCTAAATCACAATTGTTTCTAAGATCAAATAATTATATAAAAAAGGACATGCAGTGCTGGGATTAGGTAGATATTTAATCAGTTTTACTGTAAAGTCTCTGCTCCAATAAAATCTGTCTATATTCTCCTCATGATAGTTAATTTATCAGACTGTCCAGTGTGCTATTCACATTTTTGGACCCCGACATTAAACATCCCATCTCATTCTAGATTGCAGGGAAGTTCTCCAAAGTTTCCAGAGTCCCTGAGGTTATTCATCCTGAGTTACATCTTTTGGGTTGACAACTATAGAAAGTTTAAAAATACACTGACTTCTGAATCAGCATCTTTTTCTTACAATATAGATAGCATATCTGGTTGCCAGATTTCCCCAATCACTCTTCTGCCATGCTGATGCCTCCAAGGAAAGAAACAGAAACCATCATGCAGTGAAAAGCAAAATGAATAAAGGAAGGCAGGTTAATTGACAGTTTTGCTGCAACAGCATTTAATTTGAATTATTTGATAGTTACTCTTCACCCATTGATTTTTAGGTTCACTGATTCTTTGTTTGCATTCCCCTTTTAGCTTTAGATTGAGAAGTGATGTATCATTTGGGTAATTTTCCAGAATCACCTTTGTTATTTCATCAGTGGCAGGCAGCACAGATGGGTATTCGAAGGTCTCTGTATAAATGCCAGCAATAGAGGTGGTAACACTGTCCTGAGTGCTTTCTCATGAAACAAATCAGATAAAGAAGAGGAAGCATTGCCAAGGCTGGCCACGACAGATGAAGTGGATCCAATAATAAACATCTCAATGGATACATACAGATGATTCAATATTGTGTGACCTTTCCTTTCAAACTCACTCACAGGAAGCATTTTCTAACGGGATGCTAAGAAGATTGTTCTCCCACTCGATTCCTTGGAAGGAAGTACTATTCTCCGCATCTCCCTCATCCAATAAATACTTTGTGAAAAGACTGGCCAATGTTAGGAAAAGAGAATTTCAGTTTTCATGCCATTATAAAGGATTCAACTATAGCCTAAAGGTTTCCCTTTTTTCACCCTCATCCATTTATTTCTCCTGAAATACACTGTTCGTGAATATATATATATACTATGACCTTCAGTGTGTCTCAGAAAGTTCACAGTAATAATTTGGACCATTAAGAGACCCAAGCATTTTAAATATTTCTTAATGCAAACTACCTCTGTGGTGACATACATCCATAGCTAAGATGGTTACACCTGACAATTATCACACTTGTTTCTCTGCAGTGCTATTGATAAGCATTGGCATGGTAATTGGCATACATGTATGGAGTCATCTTTTTCAAGCATTATAGAATCAGAACATATTCCAGCTAAACACATGATTGTGAAGTGCATTTCCTATATGACTTTGGATCTAGGCTGCTAGAAACAATACTTTTGTAAATGACAATTCTCCTCAGAGTTTAGACAAATACTGCCTGGAAGAAAGTTTTCAACTTTGAGTGAAACTGTTTAACCAAATTTGGTAAGTTTGGATCAATCGTGGATCAAGTTTAATATGAGTGTTCCATGGCATTATTATTTTTTGCAGAATTTTTTGTAGGCTAGTTAAAAGTAATAACTTTTCTTTGTTAGACATAATCTCTTGGCCTCAGTTTTCTTTTATATTAAAAGAGGGTAAAATAGTTGTTATCGGATTGATGATTGAATAAGTATGCTGAGGCTAATGTCTGACATACAACAGCTACTCGTGTGGGGAAAGAAGATATTCTACAGCTGTTTCACGTGCATGGAGGCGCTCCTTTCCTTAAGTGTGTGAGTCTACAAGCAGCTACCAGGTCTCTCAGAGGAAGTCTTCTGAAAAATAGACATGTATCTGTAATCCTTGCATTGTATTTTTACTTTAACAAGAGAAAGGACACCAAAACACATTTTCTTACAATGTTGTATTGGTTTCAGGTGTACAGTGCACACACACACATATATATATATGCACACACACACATGCTTTTTCAGATTCTTTTCCATTAGCTGTTAGTACAAGCTATCGAGTATAGTTTCCTGTGGTATATAGTAGTTCCTTGGTGTTTATTTTATATACAGTAGAGTGTACCTGTTAATCACACACTGTTTAATGTAAATTTCCAAAGTTGCAAAATTAGTCTATATGTTTGTTTTTTGAATCTGACGAATTGACAGCTGTATCATAGTGAAGAAAGACCTAAGCCATTCTCAGATGAAGTCTACTGGACACTGAACAGTTAACTGTGGCAGAGACCCACTAGTCCCTTGTCTCTTTCCCCAGATGAGGAAACAGAGGCCAAGACATTCACAGTGGTTTATTTACGCCAGGGGTAGAGTCCCTGTGATAGGAAAATCTTCCAGCCCAGTGATTTTTCAGCCACGTCTCCTCATCTCGATATTTGGTTTCCCATGGCTTCAAGATTAAAGCAATGAAACCATCAGTTTAAAAAATCACTAAGTTCAACAACAGTTGGAATATGGTTGAAAAACGTGGTTTTGTGCAGGAAGGCCAATGTGTAATCAAAAATAGATATTTGAATCTCACCTGCTGCTGCTGCTGCTAGGTCGCTTCAGTCATGTCCGACTCTGTGTGACCCCATAGAAAGACGGCAGCCCACCAGGCTCCCCCATCCCTGGTATTCTTCAGGCAAGAACAGTGGAGTGGGTTGCCATTTCCTTCTCCAACGCATGAAAGTGGAAAGTGAAAGTGAAGTCGCTGTCGTGTCCGACTCCTAGCGACCCCATGGACTGTAGCCTACCAGGCCCTTCCATCCATGGGATTTTCCAGGCAAGAGTACTGGAGTGGGTTGCCATTGAATCTCACCTACTAAAGCTTAAATATTACCCAATGTAATGTGATGCTGGTGATGCTGACTGGCGTCACTGACTCGACGGATATGAGTTTGCACAAGCTCCGGAAGTTGGTGATGGACAGGGAAGCCTGGCGTGCTGCAGTCCGTGGGGTCGCAAAGAGTCAGACACAACTGAGCAACTGAATGAACTGAATGTAATGTGCCTCAGTTATTTTTTCCTGTTTATAGTTTCTCTCATTTTCTCTACATGTGTTCCCCATTTTCTCTTACTTTAGAGAAATTTAACATCTTATTTGCAGAGCATGGCAGATTGAAAGCGTACAGCACCAAGACTAGGGAGACAGGAGCTAATAAGGCTTTTGCTGATAGAAAGGGCCCAAATATTGCTTAAGGTCAAAATGAAATTTAATGATCTTTCTGGCTAACAGAGTCTATGATTTTGTTTTACTTTGTTTTTGGTTTAAATAAGACCTGATTCCATGGTACCAAATCCTCAAAAAACATAGATATTGTTTTTAATTCTTACATATCTAGAGACATTTTGATATTAAGGCTCAAGATTTCCTGAAGATACCATTCTAGTCTAAGACAGTATAAAAATGGTTGGTCAGATGAACATGTCAAATCACAGAAAGCTTAAAGCATATTTGCTGTATTCTAGAAAGCAAGGAAATGCATGACACGTTTTACAAAATGTTTATGGCAAGAATTAGAATCTTTTTTTTAAATAATGAACTCCTGCGAACTGAAAACCTAGGTATGCAGAACGCCTTGTACCCTGATGATGCCAGATAAATGAGGACTTACTAGCCAGAGTCTTTCCGTAGAGACAAGAAAAGCCCTTCTCTGCACTGGTCATCCTTAATTACACCGAGTTTTTGGTGTGTCTCTTCAGGAGAAGGTCACCATGTCAAGAATAATGAGGGGAAATGGCATTGTGAACATTACCGGGTGAGATGTGGTATATTTCTTACTTTCAATTATTGTCTCTTTGTTTGAATCATTAGCATTTGGCAGATTTGTTGCTGAGTTTGTTGTTCTGATTTAAAACTTGGGGTTAGGTTGAATATGTTCTTATCTTGATCTTATTTTTCTGCCTTGACTTGCATTTCTTTCTGAGTTTCTGACTTGAATTGCTCTCTTTCTTTCTTTCTTTTTTTTCTGCTGAGCTTTGCTTTGTCTTGTTGTGTTCCTATCTGGAGGTGTTCTCCTCCACCCACTTCATCATCTTGTTATATTTCTAATTTTGCCTGTTTTGTTTCTCTAAGTTGTTCATTAGCTTTTTGGTGTTTTCTTAAAGTTATTCTATTTAGTGCAGTACCTAATCTATTTATGCAGTACCTAATCAGTAAACTTCCTTGCTTGCTGCAGGAATTCCAAGTCCTTTTGTGTTTTCTGTCGGCTCTGATATTGCCTGAGAGGGGTTTCTGTGCTTTGGCTAATGTGCTGTTGTCTAAATTTGCAGGGTTTCAGCTCATTACACTGACTTTAATTTTGATGTATTTGTATTTTATCCAGTTCAAGTCATGTTTCTTTCCTCTATCAATTTAATTACTTTCTGCCTGGGCAACATTGTGTTTATACAATTGCTGCTAAAGTGACAAAAGGTTTCTATTTAAATCACCACCCAGAACATCAGCAATTCAGTCTAAAAGATGCATGGAGCACCTCTGATTGATGTCTTATCTTTGTGTGGGAAAGGAAATCTAGAATATTGAGAAGGTCTTCTTTATAGAAGGTAGTCAAGCCTGGTTTACAGCTATGGAGTCATTAATGTAGGAGATGAGTGTAGGGCTATGAGGTCACTGTGCTGCTTCCCTGTAAGATAAGAATATATGACCAATTTCTGTTCTGTACAAGTCATGTCCTTATATCAATAGCAGGAAAAACGTCTTTCTTAGGTGTTTAACTTATTTTTATCTTGAACACCAAGTTCCTGCTCTCATCTGTCTATGGGGGTATATACATTGTCTCTAAGTTCCTGGGTCTGAATCTTGGTCTTTCTCTAATAATTTTGCATTTGAGTTTGTAAGTCAGAAGCATTGCTTGAGTTTCCATTACATGCACAGTGATAGAGCAACTGATGGAAAAACAAATAACTTGGGAAACATGGTAACTCTTCCTGTTTTCAAAACATTTTTAATAATGGGAAAAACAGGGAAAAGCATATGAGAAATATATCTTTGGAAACAGAAACAGGGAAACACCACAAGAAATCCATGGTTGGTTTCTTCTGGGATATAATTTGCACACCTCCTACAGGCATCGCGATAGCCACTTGAAAATGCTTCAGAGACCCAGGCTGATAGACGCAGGCTCACACTTGTTTGCCTGAACGAGTGTCATAGATACAGGCCATCAATTGGCTCATGAATATGACCAGCCAGTGTGCTCTTTCCTCACTTGCTTAGTTCTGCTTTACATGTACCTAACAACCGTATCGGAGAAGGCAATGGCACCCCATTCCAGTACTTTTGCCTGGAAAATCCCATGGATGGAGAAGCCTGGTAGGCTGCAGTCCATGGGGTCGCTAAGAGTTGGACACGACTGAGCAACTTCACTTTCACTTTTCACTTTCATGCATTGGAGAAGGAAATGGCAACCCACTCCAGTGTTCTTGCTTGGAGAATCCCAGGGATGGGGGAGCCTGGTGAGCTGCCGTCTATGGGGTCACACAGAGTCGGACACGACTGAAGCGACTTAGCAGCAGCAGCAGCAGCAGCAACACACGTATACAAGAACTTACTCTTCACCCACTCTATTTACATCATCCTGTATTTCCCTGAATGACCAGTTGCTGAGCCCTCATGCTCAGCAAGACTGTACCATTTACAAAGAAGAAAAAAAAAAGATTAAAAAAAAAATCAATGCCTTTTCAGTAAAAGCATTTTCTCTAGTACTGGATAATTTTCCTGGGCCTCAGTTTTCCTACCTGTATAATGGGGATGAATGAAGTATGGAAAACAAACAGCATATCATTTCTAGAATATTCAGCTCAGAATCTGTCACAGGTGAGAGCTCTGTCAGGGAAAGTAATCTTTCCTTCTGCTCTCCTCTTGTCAGGGTCAATTGTCTCACTCTATCAAATAAAAGTAAATTTCTGGCCTAGTTCATAGCCAAGATTATTATGATATATTACATTAACACACTTGACCTTGATAGAGAATGGTTTTTCTGAGTTTATTGCCTGGCAACAGACTGGCAAACTCTCTGCTTCCCACACTCTTTGGCCCTCCTCTTGCCAAGCCTGGAGCTATGTAACCTCTCCCGTAAGGTTCACTGCCCTCAATCCCTGGGGCCAGTATAGAATTCACCTGCAAGATGCAAACTCTTGCTTTAAGATTCTCAGGAAGTCAATCCTCCTGAAGAATCTGACCTTGACTTTGCAACCTCCTAGCACATTCCCCGGAGAAGGCAATGGCACCCCACTCCAGTACTCTTGCCTGGAAAATCCCATGGACAGAGGAGCCTGGTAGGCTGCAGTCCATGGGGTCGCTAAGTCAAAGACTGAGCGACTTCACTTTCACTTTTCACTTTCATACATTGGAGAAGGAAATGGCAACGCACTCCAGTGTTCTTGCCTGGAGAATCCCAGGGACAGGGGAGCCTGATGGGCTGTCGTCTTTGGGGTCGCACAGAGTCGGGCACGACTGAAGCGACTTAGCAACAGCAGCAGCAGCACGTTCCCAAGACCTACCCTCACCACTCTCATCTTCTTGGTGCTGGTGATTGACTCCCTCTGTGTTCTTGGAAACCTGTCCAGTACCCCAGAACCCGTGTTGCTGTCTGGCTCTTACTAGGCTACCTTCTGAGACTAAAGTCTACCCTGCATTCTTCTTGACCCTAGATTCTAACTATACACAAGGCTGTTGTGCTGAATTGTGCTGGCTTGTTGGGCCTTCCAAGTTCTGCCTATTTGGAGATGAATGTGGTTGTACTCGTCAGTCTGTCCAGATGTCTCCACTGCAGCCCTGTCATTATTCTACGTTCTTTAGCCTGTGTCGTTCTAATGTGTCCCTGGTACGTTTTGAGTACCAGCTTATTGTTGTGTTCTGCCCATACAAACCCATACGATTAGAAGCCATACTTTCCCCCTGAACCTTCAGCTAGATATTCAGACTGCCTATGCATCCTGATGCTGGAAAGATTGAGGGCAGGAGAAGGGGGCGACAGAGGATGAGATGGTTGGATGGCATCACTGACTCAAAGGACATGATTTTGAGCAAGCTCCAGGAGATGGTAAAGGACAGTGCAGCCTGATGTTCTGCAGTCCATGGGGTCGCAAAGAGTCAGAGATGACTAGGCGACTGAACAACAACCCACCCATGTAAATGTCTCTCCATTGGGTTCTGCCTTTCATTTCAGACCTGATCTGCTATGCTGAGCATCTTTACTCCATGATATCTTGCAGATTTCATGTAGCATTATGGTTTTTTTTTCTGTAACAACCATACCTTTTTTTGTATGTTTCCATTTGAGATGTTTTTTGTGTGATGATTCCTTTTAGATTAAAATGCCTTTTCATGTAGCCATTTGGATCTTTTCTATCCTCATTGAAATGGATCATTATGAACTTACCTTATTCCAAAGTATATTCAGTATTGAACAACATGGTAACTAATGTTTAGGACAGGGGCACCAAATTTTTATGAACTCTAAAGCACTGTCCATAGTTATAATGAAGCATATACATAAAATTGTGTAATATGTGAGTTTCTTATTCCTCAAATAGCCTAATTGATTGTTCATTGGGCTCACTCAGCCAAAAGTAGAGAGAAACTTTGTACAGACATCATTAGTTTTTCTCCATTTAGAGATTAATCATGAAGAGCTCTGGCTCTTTAATTCTGTAATTTGTATATTTAATGGGCTGCTGCAGAATCTATGACAGTAATTAGCATAGCCTGAAAACTCATTAATACGCAACAACATGATTAATGCAGCATTAATGCAAACATGACTGAAGTTATTTGGGTTATGTAGTAAGAAGATTAAAGCTAAAATGTCCTGTTTGTTTTACCAGTGGTGAGTATAATAGGGTGGCAAAAAAAATAAAATAAAAACAGGTATCAAATTAGCTATTTTAAAATAGAGAAAAAATGGAAAAAATTTAAATTAAGGTGACTTCCCTTTTCACTTAGCTCTAAAATTTCGGGCAAAAAATATTCTCTACTTTTCCATCTATTCATTTATTCATAAAATTATTAATAAAGGTAAATTCCCTCAACTTTTGGTTTAACCTAGTTAACCTTTCAGCAGCTTTAATATAATGTTATTAGTCTTACGATGAAAAATCTTTAAATTAACCAATCTTTAACCAATATATTATACATTTGTCTTGACTAATATACACTATTGGCTATGACAAATAATTAAGAGACTCATTGGTGATTATGTAAAAGTTGTAAAGTCTGGCCCCTTATCACTGTGCTACCGTCTTAAGTCGATGTGTAATACTTTATAAGATATTGTTATTCTAATTCCATAGATTTCAACAAAAGCCCATATTTGTCACATATTACATGTAAAATAATGAAATAATCAATAGTCTTTTGGAAGAAACAGCTGTAAAAGTCTTGCTTGTTGTTCTTGGCTTCTTATATAGTCATACTGAAGTCTTTTTTTTTTTTTTTTATTTAATATAATCTGTGTTATTAGCTGCCCTAACCTTTAAATGACTTATTTCTCCATCTTGTAGTCAAATGTCAAGAGTCATTTATCATACCTGAAACAAAACTTGAATTTTCAGGTCAAGCAATCTTGAAAGACTGAATGGGGAAAAAAAGTATATATCGGCTTTCTTGTGTTTGTTTTCCTCTATCTGTAAAGAGAAAATCTTAAAAAAATTTTTTTTAATTAAAAAAAAAAATCAAGTGACTGTATATTAGGTACCAGACTCTTGGCTGGGCCTCGTGGAGGAGGAGTGAATCCACCATATGGTATCTGGACTTGAAAATGGCCATGTTGTAGAGGAGAAGCTCCTTTCCACCTAAGGATTTTGACAGATGGAACAAAACAGAGCCATAGAAAACAAAGAAATCAGCATTACTGCTACCAACAGATGGCACTATTAGCGGCTTGCTGCTGCTGCTGCTGCTAAGTCGCTTCAGTCGTGTCCGACTCTGTGCGACCCCATAGACGGCAGCCCACCAGGCTCCGCCATCCCTGGGATTCTCCAGGCAAGAATAGTGACTATTTGTGAGACCAGTGTATTTGCTATCAGACTTTCAAAGGATAGTCTATTTTTAAGGAGACAAGCCTCTATAAATACAAGAAAGTAATACACGTGCTCAATTTTCTTTAACTAGGGCCTTGTCAAAATCTCTGTAAAGTTTCTTTAAAATCATATATATATATATAGACTATTTCACTTCATTTAAATATATCAACTTTCACACAAATGCACGTGTGTGAAATTAAGTTGTAGCAGAAATTTAAAGCAACATAATTAGAGGAAAACTGGTCTTTACATATAATCCATACAGAATTATATTACGCTGGCCAACTGGTACTTACAAAACTGAGCAAGTAAATTCTACTGAAATATACCAACTTCCTATTTATTTTTAAAAGAGAAGACCTAGAAATAGAAAATGCATCATTGGGTAAAATCATTTGCCTCTAATGTTTTATTTCACCTCTATGGGTTTAGTGTACTAGAGAACTGTTTAATCAGACCATTACCAAATTGAATAAATGGCTACTTAGTGATTACTGGACTATTAAGTGATGGAGGTTTTGGAGAGCTTCTTTTTATAAATAAGCTTTCTTTGAATAGTTCATATAAGACCATCCTAATAAATGATATGGAACAGAATCTATTTGCTATACAATATCTCAGTCTTTTCTTTATTTCTGTATAGTGACAAAACAACCAGTCTTCTTAGATTGTAGCCAAATGTTTTATTTTACAAAGTTATGCAGCCTTGGCTATCATATCCTCATACTGCCATTAACGGTGTTTGCAGTCACTGGCTCAGAAAAATGCAGAAATGAGACACTTTTGTTTTGTCTTTAATTGGAAACAACCAAGACTTTAATACATTTAGAGAATTTTTTTTCTGTAGCTGTAGTCCAGGGGCCTGTTGTTGAGGTCTTTGAAAAGTGATGAAGAGGATGAATTGGTGCATTCATTATTTCGGGATGGTGTCACAGTTAGCAAGCAAATATCCCATTAGAATCTGGAGATCAGGAATGGTTTTGCCCTGGATTTGGGGGACGCGAAAAAGAAACATGTTGATTAAAGGTTGAGCTAAAAAACATTTTGTCTAAACTCTAACTTCTTGGGGGTTCATCAGTTGTCACATCTTCTCCATACTAATGCCCCCATAATGTACAGCCTGCAAGAAAGACTCAATATTCATTTTCTTTTTTTTTTTTTTAGTGGTTTTAAAATTTTTACTATGATTCACAGAAAAATTTGTTTACATATTCCAAAAATGCACACATCCTGTTAAAGGGAACCATATGAAACTGCAGATACTGGACCTTTTGATCTTAAAAATGGTGATTTCATGTAGTTCAATCTCTATGTATAATATAACAGAAACAAAAAATAATGAAACAAACTTACCTCTACTATGTATAATATACTGCATTACTTATATTTTATCCTACTTCACTTCATATATTTTCTCTTTTAAATTGAAGTATAATTTATAATACAATGTTGTGTTAGTTGAAATAGAGTTAATTTATGATGTGTTAGTTTCAGATGTACATCAAAGTGATTCAGTTACACATACACACACATATATAAACTATATCTATTCTTTTTCTTTTCTATTCTGGATTATTACCAGATAGTATAGTTCCCTGTGCTATATAGTAGATCCTTGTTGTTTATTTCATATATGGTAGTGTGTATATTTTAATCCTGAACTCTGTATTTATCCCTCCCCCACCTTCCCCCGTTGGAAACCGTGGCTTTGGTTTTTTATATCTTTGAGTTTGTATCTGTTTTGTAAATGCATTCATTTATATTCCTATTTTTAGATTCCACGTATAAGTGATGTCATATGATATTTGTCTCTCTCTGTCTGGCTTCCTTCACTTAAGTATGAAGATCTCTAGGTCCATTTATATTGCTACAAATGGCAACCTTTCTTTTTATTTTACAGCTGAGTAATACTCCATTGTTTATATAAACCACATCTTCTTTATCCATTTGGACACTTAGGTTGCTTCCGTTTCTTGGCTATTGTAAGTGGTGATGCTGTGAACATTGCAGTGCATGTATATTTTCAAATTATAGTTTTCTCCAGATATATGCCCAGGAGTGGGATTGCTGAATAATATGGTAGCTCTATTTTTATTTTTTTAAGGAACCTCCATTCTGTTCTCCATAGTGGCTGTATCAATTTACATTCCCACCAACAGTATAAGAGGGTTCTCTTTTCTTCACATCCTCTCTAGCATTTATTGCTTTAGACTTTTTGATGATGGCCATTCTGACTGGTGTGAGGTACTACCTCATTGTAGTTTTGATTTCTCTAAAATTAGCAATGTTAAGCATCTTTTCATGTGCCTTTTAGCCATCGTATGTCTTCTTTAGAGGAATATCTATTTAGATGTTCTGTCCATTTTTTGACTGGGTTTTTTGTATTTTGTTTTTTTGTTATTGCACTGTATGAGCTGTTTGTATATTTTGGAGATTGTTTCCTTGTCAGTTGCATTGCTTGCAAATATTTCCTTCCATGTTGTAAGTTGTCTTTTTGTTTTATTATGTCCTTTGCTGTGCTAAAGCGTTTAAGTTTAATTAGGTCTCATTTGTTTATTGTTGTTTTTATTTCCATTACTCTAGGAGATGGATCCAAAAAGATATTGCTGTGATTTATATCAAAGAGTGTTCTGCCTATGTTTTCCTCTAGGAGTTTTATAGTGTGCAGCTTTACATTTAGGTCTTTAATTCATTTTGAGCTTATTTTTATGTATGATGTTAGAGAGTCTTCTAAGTTCATTCTTTCACATGTAGCTGTCATCAATATACATTTCTTAACCAGAGTAAGAACTTACTGTAACTTTACACAGAAATATACTTTTCTATAATAAAGTACTGTGCACTTGTGAGAAGTTGGACCCTGGAAAGGTTGTGCAATGAGGATACTGAGGCTTCTGTTCTCCCAGAGAGGCCCTGAGATTGCTCAAGTTATAGGACCCTTTCCATCTTGAGGTTGGACAATATTCAAGATGTGTCTAATTACAAGCTTTCTGTTCTGTAGTCTGTAAAGGTACAGCATATCCCTCTGTGGTTAATATCAAATCAAAGGCCTCTCAAAGCAAATAAAAATCAATGGACTTTAATAGTAATAATAATAATAGCTAATACTTAAGTCACTCGTTCAGTCGTGTCCGACTCTGCGACCCTGTGGACTGTAGCCCACCAGGCTCCTCAGTCCATGGGATTCTCCAGGCAAGAATACTGGAGTGGGTTGCCATTTCCTTCTCCAGGGGATCTTCCCAACCCAGGGATCGAACCCAGGTCTCCCACATTGCAGGCAGACGCTTTAACCTCTGAGCCACCAGGGAACCCCAGCTATTACTTACACAGGGTCAAAAGTTTCTAAGTACCTTAAACACATTGATTTATTATTTCATATCCCCAAGAATTTTGTAAAAAAAGAAACTCTCATTATCTCCAATTATACATGAAGAAATTAAGTACAGAAAAGTTAAATAAGGTCCAAGGTCACATATAAATTAAGTTTTAGAGCTGATATTTGAATCCAGACACTGTGGCTCTAGTATCTATTTATTTTTTTAATTTATAATTGGAGATATCCATCCACAGATGAATGAATAAGGAAGTTGTGGTACATATATACAGTGGAATATTAGTCATAAAAAGGAACAAATTTGAGTCAGTTCAACTAAGGTAGATGAACCTAGAGCCTGTTATATAAAGTGAAGTAAAGTCAGAAACAGAAAAATATTGTATATCAATACATGTATATAGAATCTAGAAAAATGGTACTGATGGAGCAATTTGTAGGGCAGGAATGCAGAGAATGGAATTGTGGACACAGCAGGAGGAGGAGTGGCTGGGACAAATTGAGAGGCTAGCATTTATTTTGAATTGCTAAGATAAATACCAAATTCCCTCTTTGAAGTCACACCAAAGAAACGTCTTAACAAAATGATATAGGACACATGGAAAGGGAAAAAAAAAAAGATTGTTTTAACTCTTGCAGTGCTGTAAGTTGGAGAACAGGGTGAGGGCTGGCTGGAGCCTCCTATTGAGCCAGCTAGGGAAATGGGTCCCAGGTTGGGTCCTCTTTTAAGTACATGATGTGTGTGTGTATCAGTCACTCAGTCGTGTCCAACTCTTTGTGACCCCATAGTGTGTAGCCCACTAGGCTCCTCTGTCCATGGGCTTTTCCAGTTAAGAATACTAGAGTGGAGTTGCAATTTCCTTCTCCAGAGGATCTTCCTGACCCAGGGATCGAACCTTGGTCTCCTGCATTGCAGGCAGAATCTTTATTGTCTGAGCCACCAGGGAAGCTGCTGGAAAATCCTTTTAACTTTCTAATTTTCTCAATACTTTCTCCAAAAGTAGTTAATATGTTTGGAGTGATTTAATTGAGATACTATGCAATTATATTACCTGATTAAAACAAAAATATTTGTTCATAAACGTGTTTGTCTGCACAAAGGAAAACGTTTCTCTGATTTTTAAAACAAGTTTGACTTATTTTTACTGAATTGAATTCACCTAATATTTTAGTCTTGTGATTAAGTATTAGACATGAATTAATAGCCAAATTCAAATACATGCATTGTTCTCATGCAAATATATTGTTCTCAATTGCTACAGTAGTGTGCTTAAGAAAATAGAATTAAGTTGCAGTGAAAAGGGACTCAGTTACTTACAAGGTTTCATTTCCTAACAGTAAGTGATCATACAGTGATATGGGCTACTAAAAGTATTATGAAGTTTTACTTTTTCATTCATTCAGCATGCGTTTATAAGCATTCTGGTATTTTCAAAACACATTTTTAGAGATAATAAATATTGCAGTCTGATCATGTTTGTAGCTTATGTATTCCTTGGCCTGAAACAAGACTGGTCTCTTCTAGTAAAATATCCTTTCCCTCTGGAGAGTGTCCCAAGATGCCTTTGCAGTAAAGCACTTGATCCCTGACACACCAAGGTTGCCCAAGCTGTAGACAAGGTGCAGTTCTAGACAGCCAACAGAGCTCCTGTTGTGCCCTACTTCTGCCAAGCAAGATAAAGTTGGGTAGGACAGGGGCTGATTAGCCAAGGGCTTCTTGGCTATGCTATACTGGCTTCCATGAATCTTCAGGAGCATCCCCATTCTTTCCATTCTCTATTTATAAAACAGGCTATATGGAGTGATTATATCAAAATAGATGGGTGCTTATGTATTGATCTGCAGGAGGTCCCCTAAGCCCTTGGGATGCTTTTTGTTTGTTATTTTGTTTTTCGTTTGTCATGGTGTTGAAAGAATAGCCGACTCCTTCCTCTTGGATTCCCTTACTCATAAAGAAAATTCTTCCATGCAAGAACCAGGGCATGAGTATACCGTTATCTTCAACATGTAGGATCAGAATCAGAAGTAGACATTTTGATTTCATTTTGAGTTAAGCAATGTATTATTTGAAAGTGCAACAGGAGAAATTGTTTTCATTTTATTTCACTTCTGTGATTCTAGTTTTCCCCAAAGGAGTCTGAAATATGATTTAATATTAGTCCAGTTGCTTGCATTAGCTGAGTTTGTTAGTAGAAAGGCTTTTGTATAGAACTTCCAAAGCACATTTCTTTAATGCTGCTTGGGGTCATTGAACACTTTCAAACATTAGACTTGACATAAAAGACACTAAACCATTTCAAGGTTAAGATCACTCAGAAATTATACTAATGCTGCAAGTAAAACTTGTTTTCCTACTACACTTGTTCTGCAAAATAGAACAGCATATTTCAGTACATTTTTTATACTTTGCATATTAAAATTAAGTTTTGATATATCTTCTTGATATGAATCAATATAATTCAATGAAATATATGTGCATATATATACATATGTACAATTGTATATATGAAGTATATAGGTATATGTATGCACCTAGATCTTCTATTGGAGAAGGCAATGGCACCCCACTCCAGTACTCTTGCCTAGAAAATCCCATGGATGGAGGAGACTGGAAGGCTGCAGTCCATGGGGTCTCTGAGGGTTGGAAACGACTGAGCAACTTCACTTTCACTTTTCACTTTCATGCATTGGAGAAGGAAATGGCAACCCACTCCAGTGTTCTTGCCTGGAGAATCCCAGGGACAGGGAAGCCTGGTGGGCTGCTGTCTATGGGGTTGCACAGAGTCAGACACGACTGAAGTGACTTAGCATAGATCTTCTATAAGACATGAAAGTAGAACTGATATGCTTTGTAGATATATGTCAGAAAGTTTATTTTTCAATTGTATAGAAACAAAATATAAATGATACAAATTCATTTTTTAAAATATTTTCATAACCACCTTTTTTGAAAATTTAAGTTTAGCACTTGTTTGCTAGAATCACTTATTAAAATACTAACCATTTTACAAGTTGTGAAAGTAGAACATATTATTTGTCAGGAAACCAAAATACATGCTGAATTTTCTATTTTTTTTCTGCTTAAAATGAGTGTGATGTGTAAATTATAATTCACAATCCAATTGTCATTAAATGGCATTCAGTCTTATTTTAGATCATCATGACTTCAATCCAACAGCCACAATTGTCTAACATGATCTCAAAGTAGAATGTATTTATATAGTAGATGAAATAATTATAACTGTAAGGTGATTGAAATTGAACATATACTGTATAAAAAGGAGGGATGACAACTTACCTTGATAATAGTGAAAGCATTTTTATTAAGATAATATATTCCTCATAATATAATTGCCTTTCTTGTGAAATTCTGATTTTTTATTAATGACTGTATAAATATTTTAGTGTGCAAAAGCAGTTTGGGAAAATAATCTGGAGTTGGATAAATGGAAAGATACAAATATAGACAGAGCTATATAAATAGATCTATCTGTGTATGTATAAAAATTTTTACCTAAAATTTCATGCACTATAGGTCTATATTTTTATAATTAAGATAAAAGCTACTCAGAAGAGAAAATCGTCTGAGATGGCCTGTGGTAACATTTGTTGCAGTTTATAGCACTTGGCTTGTTAATTGCTTTTGATAATAGAGTGTTTACTTTGATGGTTCCATCCATGGGGAATTCTATGAAAATCCCCAGAAACTATAGTTTCAGTTCACTTCAGTTCAGTCACTCAGTCATGTCCGACTCTTTCCGACCCCATAAATCGCAGCACGCCAGGCCTCCCTGTCCATCACCAACTTCCGGAGTTCACACAAACTCACGTCCATCGAATCTGTGATGCCATCCAGCCATCTCATCGTCTGTTGTCCCCTTCTCCTCCTGCCCACAATCCCTCCCAGCATCAGAGTCTTTTCCAATGAGTCAACTCTTTGCATGAGGTGGCCAAAGTACTGGAGTTTCAGCTTTAGCATCATTCCTTCCAAAGGACACCCAGGACTGATTTCCTTCAGAATGGACTGGTTGGATCTCCTTGCAGTCCAAGGGACTCTCAAGAGTCTTGTCCAACACCACAGTTCAAAAGCATCAATTCTTTGGCTCTCAGCTTTCTTCACAGTCCAACTCTCACATCCATACATGACCACTGGAAAAACCATAGCCTTGACTAAACGGACCTTTGTTGGCAAAGTAATGTCTCTGCTTTTTAATATGCTGTTTAGGTTGGTCATAACTTTTCTTCCAAGGAGTAAGCGTCTTTTAATTTCATGGCTGCAGTCACCATCTGCAGTGATTTTGGAGCCCCCAAAATAAAGCCTGACACTGTTTCCCCATCTATTTCCCATGAAGTGATGGGACCGGATGCCATGATCTTCGTTTTCTGAATGTTGAGCTTTAAGCCAACTTTTTCACTCTCCTCTTTCACTTTCATCAAGAGGCTTTTTAGTTCCTCTTCACTTTCTGCCATAAGGGTGGTGTCATCTACATATCTGAGGTTATTGATATTTCTCCCGGCAATCTTGATTCCAGCTTGTGCTTCTTCCAGTCCAATGTTTCTCAACATTTTAGGTGACTAGTAAAACTATGTGTTTTTTCTTTTGGAAAACATTCTTTGACTGCTCTTACACACTCTGTTAGCCTGTTGTTGCTGTTCAGTCACTAGGTCCTGTTGGACTCTGCAACCCCATGGACTGCAGTGCACCAGGCTTCCCTGTCCTTCCCTATCTCCTGGAGTTTGCTCAAATTCATGTCCATTGAGTCGGTGATGCTATCTAACCATGTCATACTCTACCTTTGTTGGCAAAGTGATGTCTTTGTTTTTTAAAATGCTGTCTAGGTTTTGTCATGGCTTTCTGTCCAAGGAGTAAGCATCTTTTAATTTCATGGCTGCCATCACTGTCCACAGTGATTTTGGAGCCCAAGAAAATAGTATGTCACTGTTTCTACTTTTCCCCCTTCTTTTTGCCCTGAAGTGGTAGGACCTTCTTTTAGCCTAAAGTGTTCTAAATGTTTGAGCTGGACCATACTCATATTTAACTCTGTGTACCTTCCATAGAAAAGCAACTCAAGAAATGTACTTCAAGAGAAGGATTAAAAGTGTTTAAAAATCAGCAGGAAACATAGAAGTCAAGAGCCATAGATGATATTTGGACAAACCAACATTCACCATTCTCTTTAATGATTAAAAACTATATCATTTCTTATTTAGACAGGAATAATAAATAATCCTTGTCACCTGTACTGTTATTTAATATTATTATGGAAAATATAGGCCATGTATTAAGACAGAAGTAAGAGGTAGGATTATTTGAAAGGAATAGATGAAATTATTGTTTTATTCCAGAAAATATACTTGAGGAGAGAACACCAAGCCTATTATATATAATGATATTACAATAAAATTATTGATTACAAACCAACATATTAAATATCATTTTGTGACTCAGTAATAATAAATGATCTTATTCAAAGTGCCAACAAAATATATAAAATCCTGTATTAACTTAAAAAGACATGCACAGGATCAATATAAAGAAAACAGAAAACATGTAACAATGACATTAATGTTAACATAAAAAGTGAATTAAGTGAGAAACAATGAAAAAACATAAAAGAGATGTAAAAGCAGAAATTGACAGTAACACAAGAATAGTAGGAAACTTTAACACTCCACTCACACCAATGGACAGATCATCAAATCAGAAAATTAATAAGGAAACACAAGTCTTAAATAATACATTAGATGAGATGGATCTCATTGATAGCTTCAAGACATTCCATTGAAATGAAGAAAAATACGCCTTCTTCTCCAGTGCACATGGAACATTCTCCAGGATAGATGTGGTTTATTCCTGGAATAAACCCAACTTGATTATGGTGTATGAGCTTTTTGATGTGTTGCTGAATTCTGTTTGCTAAAATTCTGTTGAGGATTTTTATGTCTATGTTCATCACTGATATTGGCCTGTAGTTTTCTTTTCCTGCATTGTCTTGGGTCACATCTTGTGTCACAAATCAAGCCTCAGTAAATTTAAGAAAGTTGAAATCATATCAAGCATCTTATCCAACCACAACACTATGAGACTAGATATCAATTACAAGAAAAAAACTGTAAGAAACACAAACACAATGGAGATTAAACAACACGTTTCTAAATAACCAAAAGGTTACTGAAGAACTCAAAAGAGAAATCAAAATATTTCTAGAAACAAATGACCATGAAAACACGTCAACTAAAAACCTATGGGATGCAGCAAAAGCAGTTCTAAGAGGGAAGTTTATAACAATACAGCCCTACCTCAGTTGGGTTCAGTTCAGTCGCTCAGTTGTGTCCAACTCTTTGAGACCCCATGAACCGCAGCATGCCAGGCCTCCCTGTCCATCACCAACTCCTGGAGTCCACCCAAACCCATGTCCATTGAGTCGGTGATGCCATACAACCATCTCATCCTCTGTCATCCCCTTCTCCTCCTGCCCTCAATCTTCCCCAGCATTAGGGTCTTTTCAAATGAGTTAGCTCTTTGCATCAGGTGGCCAAAGTATTGGAGTTTCAGCTTCAACATCAGTCCTTCCAATGAATACCTAGGACTGATCTCCTTTAGGATGCACTGGTTGGATCTCCTTGCAGTCCAAGGGGCTCTGAAGAGTCTTCTGCAACACCACATTTCAAAAGCATCAGGTCTTTGGTGCTCAGCTTTCTTTATAGTCCAACTCTCACATCCGTACATGACTACTGGAAAAACTATAACCTTGACTAGACGGACCTTTGTTGACAAAGTAATATCTCTGCTTTTTCAAAAAACATCGAATAGACAATCTAACTTTATAGGTAAACAACTGGAAAAAGAAGAACAAAAAAAAACTCAAAATTAGTAGAAGGAATGAAATCATAAAGATCTGAGCAGAAATAAATGAAAAATAAATGAAAGAAACAATAGTAAAGATTAATAAAACTAAAAACTGGTTCTTTGAGAAGATAAATAACATTGACAAATCATTAGCTGGACTCGTCAAGAAAAAGAGAGAAAAATCAAATCAACAAATTTAGAAATAAAAAAGGAGAAATTACAACAGACAGTGCAAAAATACAAAGGATTAAAATAGCCTGTTGTGAACAACTGCTGCTGCTGCTGCTAAGTCGCTTCAGTTGCGTCTGACTCTGTGCGACCCCAAAGATGGCAGCCCACTAGGCTCCCCCGTCCCTGGGATTCTCCAGGCAAGAACACTGGAGTGGGTTGCCATTTCCTTCTCCAATGCATGAAAGTAAAAAGTGAAAGTGAAGTTTCTCAGTCATGTCTGACTCTTCACGACCCCATGGACTGCAGCCTACCAGGCTCCTCCGTCCGTGGGATTTGCCAGGCAAGAGTACTGGAATGGGTTGCTATTGCCTTCTCTGTATGAACAACTATATGACAATAAATTTGACTAACTTGGAAGAAATGGACATATTCTTAAAAAACTTCAGTCTTCCAAGACTGAATCAGGAAGAAATAGAAATTATGAACAACCCAATTATAAGCACTGAAATTAAGTTGTGATAAAAAATCTCCACAAAAACAAAAGCCCAGGACCAGACAGCTTCACAGGAGAATTCTATCAAACATTTAGAGAAGAGTTAATGCCTATCCTTCTAAAGTTCTTTTAAAAAAATTGCAGAGAAAGGAACATTCCCAAACTCATTCTACAAGACCACCATCACCCTTATACCAGAACCAGACAAAGATAACACACAAAAAAGAAAACTACAGGCCAATATCACTGATGAACATAGATGCAAAAATCCTCAACAAAATTTTAGCAAGTGGAATTCAGCAACACATTAAAAGCTCATACACCATGATCAACTTGGGTTTATTCCAGGAATGCAAAGATTCTTCAATATATGCAAATCAATCAGTATGATACACTATATTAACAAATTGAAAGATTAAAACCATATGATCATCTCAGTAGATGCAGAAAAAGCCTTTGACAAAATTTGGCACCCATTATTGATTAAAACTCCTAAAAAAATGGGCATAGAAGGAACCTACCTCAACATAATAAAAGCCATGTATGATAAGCCCACAGCAAACATTATTCTCAATGGTGAAACACTGAAAGCATTCCCCCTTAGATCAGGAACAGGACAAGGGTGTCCACTTTCACCACTATTATTCAAGATATTTCTGGAAGTCCTAGCTACAGCAATCAGAGAAGAAAAAGATATAAAAGGAATCCAGATCAGAAAAGAAGAAGTAAAACTCTCACTGTTTGCAGATGACATGATACTGTACATAGAAAACCCTAAAGAGAGTATCAGAAAATTACTAGTGCTAATCAGTGGATTTAACAAAGTTGCAGGATACAAAGTCAATACACAGAAATCACTTGCATTACTATTTACTAACAAAGAACAATCAGAAAGAGAAATTAAGGAATCAATCCCATTCACCATTGCAACACAAAGAATTAAATATCTAGGAATAAACTTACCTAAGGAGACAAAAGAACTGTACACAGAAAATTATAAGACATTAATAAAAGAAATCAAAGATGACATAAACAGATGGAGAGATATTCCTTGTTCCTGTGTAGGAGGAATTCACATTGTGAAAATGACTATACTACCAAATGCAATCTACAGATTCAGTGCAATCCCTATCAAATTACCAATGGCATTTTTCACAGAATTAGAACAAAAAATTTCACGATTCATATGGAAACACAAAAGACCCTGAATAGCCACAGCAGTCTTGAGAAAGAAGAATGGAGCTGGAGGAATCAACCTTCCTGACTTCAGATTATACTACAAAGCTACAGTCAACAAGACAGTATGGTACTGGCACAAAAAAAGAGTATAGACCAATGGAACAAGATAGAAACCCCAGAAATAAACCCGTGCACCTAGGAGTACCTTATTTTTGACAAAGGAGGCAAGAATATACAATGGGGCAAAGACAGCCTCTTCAATAAGTGGTGCTGGGAAAACTGAACAGCTACATGTAAGAGAATGAAACTAGAACACTTCCTAGTGCCACATACAAAGATAAACTCAAAATGGATTAAGACCTAAGTGTAAGACCAGAATCTATAAAACTCTCAGAGGAAAACATGAGCAGAACACTTGATGACATACATCAAAGCAAGATCCACTGTGACCCACTGCCTAGAGTAATGGAAGTAAAAACAAAAGTAAACAAGTGGGACCTGATTAATTAAAAGCTTTTGCACAGCAAAGGAAACTATAAGCAAGGTGAAATCAACCCTCAGAATGGGAGAAAATAATAGCAAATGAAACAACTGACAAAGGATTAATTTCCAAAATATATAAGCAGCTCATACAACTCAATGCCAGAGAAACAAACAACCCAATCAAAAAGTGGAGAAAAGACTTAAACAGACATTTCTCCAAAGGAGACATACAGATGGCTAACAACCACATAAAAAGATGCTCAACATTGCTCTTTATTAGAGAAAGGCAAAGCAAAACCACAATGAGACATCACCTCATACGAATCAGAATAACCATCATCAAAATGTCTACAAACAGTAAATGATGGAGAGGGTATGGAGAAAAGGGAACGCTCTTCCACTGTTGGTGGGAATGTAAATACAGCAACTATGGAAGACTATGGAAGCATGGAGATTCCTTAAAAAACTAGGACTACAACCACCATATGACCCAGCAATCCCACTCCTAGGCACATACCCTGAGGAAACCAAAACTGAAAAAGACACATGTATCCCATTGTTCACTGCAGCAGTATTTACAATAGCTAGAACATGGAAGCAACCTAGATGTCCATTGACAGATGAATGGATAAAGAAGTAGTGATACATATACACAATGGAATATTACTCAGCCATAAAAAGTCAAAACATTTAAGTCAGTTCTGATGAGGTGGATGAACCTACAACCTATTATACAGAGTGAAGTGATTCAGAAAGAGAAAGATAAATATCATATTCTAACACATATATATGAAATCTAGAAAAATGGTACTGAAGAATTTATTTACGTGGCAGCAGTGGAGAAAGAGATATAGAGAATAGACTTATGGACATGGGGAGAGGGAGGAGAGGGAAATATGTATGGAAAGAGTAAGATGGAAACTTACATTAGCATATGTAAAATAGATTGCCAATGGGAATTTGCTGTATGGCTCAGGAAAGTCAAACAGGAACTCTGTATCAACCTAAAGGGTGGGATGGGGCAGGAAATGGGAGGGATATTCAAAAGGTAGGGGATATATGTACCAGTTCAGTTCAGATGCTCAGTCGTGTCCTCTTCTTTGCAACCCCAAAATCACAGCACACAAGGCCTCCCTGTCCATCACCAACTCCTGAAGTCCACCCAAACCCATGTCCATTGAGTCGGTGATGCCATCCAACCATCTCATCCTCTGTCATCCCCTTTTCCTCCTGCCCCCAATCTGTCCCAGAATCAGGGTCTTTTTCAATGAGTCAGCACTTCACATGAGGTGCCCAAAGTATTGAAGTTTCAGCTTCAAAATCAGTCCTACCAATGAACACCCAGGACTGATCTCCTTTAGCATGGACTGGTTGGATCTCATTGCAGTCCAAGGGACTCTCAAGAGTCTTCTCCAACACCACAATTGAAAAGCATCAACTCTTCAGCACTCAGCTTTCTTTATTGTCCAACTCCCACATCCATACATGATGACTGGAAAAACCATAGCCTTGACTACACAGATCTTTTGTTGACAAAGTAATGTCTCTGCTTTTTAATATGCTGTCTAGGTTGGTCATAACTTTCCTTCCAAAGAGTAAGTGTCTTTTAATTTCATGGCTGCAATCAGCATCTGCAGAGATTTTGGAGCCCAGAAAAATTAAGTCTGACACTGTTTCCACTGTTTCCCCGTCTATTTGCCATGAAGTGATGGGACCAGATGCCATGATCTTCGTTTTCTGAATGTTGAGCTTTAAGCCAACTTTTTCACTCTCCTCTTTCACTTTCATCAAGAGGCTTTTTAGTTCCTCTTCACTTTCTGCCATCAGGGTGGTGCATCTGCATATCTGAGATTATTGATATTTCTCCCGGCAATCTTGATTCCAGCTTGTGCTTCTTCCAACCCAGCATTTCTCACGATCTACTCTGCATATAAGTTAAATAAGCAGGGTGACAATATACAGCCTTGACGTACTCCTTTTCCTATTTGGAACCAGTCTGTTGTTCCATGTCCAGTTCTAACTGTTGCTTCCTGACCTGCACATAGGTTTCTCAAGAGGCAGGTCAGGTGCTCTGATATTCTCATCTCTTTCATAATTTTCCACAGTTTATTGTGATCCACACAGCCAAAGGCTTTGGCATAGTCAATAAAGCAGAAATAGATGTTTTTCTGGAACTCTCTTGCTTTTTCAATGATCCAGCGGATGTTGGCAATTTGATCTCTGGTTCCTCTGCATTTTCTAAAACCAGCTTGAAGTTTTATCTGGAAGTTTATGGTTCACATATTGCTGAAGCCTGACTTGGAGAATTTTGAGCATTGCTTTACTAGCGTGTAAGATGAGTGCAATTGTGTGGTAGTTTGAGCATTCTTTGGCATTGCCTTTCTTTGGGATTGGAATGAAAACTGACCTTTTCCAGTCCTGTGGCCACTGCTGAGTTTTCCAAATTTGCTGGCATATGGAGTGCAGCACTTTCACAGCATCATCTTTCAGGATTTGGAATAGCTCAACTGGAATTCCATCACCTCCACTAGCTTTGTTCGTAGTGATGCGTTCTAAGGCCCACTTGACTTCACATTCCAGGATGTCTGGCTCTAGGTGAGTGATCACACCATCGTGATTATCTGGGTCATGAAGATCTTTTTTTGTACAGTTCTGTGTATTCTTGCCACCTCTTCTTAATAACTTCTGCTTCTGTTAGATCCCTACCATTTCTGTCCTTTATGGAGCCCATCTTTGCATGAAATACTCCCTTGATATCTCTAATTATCTTGAAGAGATCTCTAGTCTTTCCCATTCTGTTGTTTTCCTCTGTTTCTTTGCATTGATCACTGAGGAAGGTTTTCTTATCTCTCCTTGCTATTCTTTGGAACTCTGTGTTCAAATGGGAATATCTTTCCTTTTCTCCTTTGCTTTTTGCTTCCCTTCTTTTCACAGCTATTTGTAAGGCCTCCTCAGACAGCCATTTTGCTTTTTGCATTTCTTTTTCTTTGGGATGGTCTTGTTCCCTGTCTCCTGTACAATACCATAAACCTTCATCCATAGTTCATCAGGCATTCTGTCTGTCAGATCTAGTCCCTTAAATCTATTTCTCACTTCCACTGTATAGTCATAAGGGATTTGATTTAGGTCATACCTGAATGGTGTAGTGGTTTTCTCCACTTTCTTCAATTTCAGTCTGAATTTGGCAATAAGGAGTTCATGATCTGAGCCACAGTCAGCTCCCAGTCTTGTTTTTGCTGACTGTATAGAGCTTCTCCATCTTTACCTGCAAAGAATATAATCAGTCTGGTTTCAGTATTGACCATCTGATGATGTCCATGTGTAGAGTCTTCTCTTGTGTTGTTGGAAGAGGGGGTATGTATGGGTGATTCATGTTGAGTTTTGATAGAAAACAACAAAATTTTGTAAAGTAATTATCCTTCATTAAAACATAAAAAGAAATAAAAACATAAACAACATTGAGAGAATGAATAAATTGTCAGATATTAGAATTGTATCAGATAATATTAGAACTAAATAAAAAGTGCAAAGACTGATTCAATAGAAAATATGTTAATATGTTAAAAGTGGGATTGGATCATTAAACATTAATCATTAAACATCAAACAAATATCTCTTAGCATCTATTTTGTGTCAGCCATGTAAATAACAAAATTTATGTGGAAAATATAATTATAAGAATATGAGACACAATTATTGGGAAATACAGATTTTAAAACATTGCAATTTTTAGAATAAAAATGACATTAAAAAAATAATCTGTAAGGAAAGAAAGTAAATGACTGTGACAGATGTGACAGTGCTGCTGCTGCTGCTAAGTCGCTCAGTCGTGTCCGACTCTTAGCGACCCCATGGACTTCAGCCCACCAGGCTCCTCCATCCATGGGATTTTCCAGGCAAGAGTACTGGAGTGGCGTGCCATTGCCTTCTCCATATATGACAGTGAAATACCCTTAATATGGAAAGAGAACATAGAAATCAGTAATAAAGACAAATTGCCCAACTTAAAAAAAAAAAAAATCGTTAAAGTTTTGAAATACCCAAATAAAGATCTGTGATGAAATTTTAACTTCAAGGTTCATCCTTGTACTACAAATTAAAGCTAGAGCAAGATTCCAGCATTAATCTGTCTAATGCTAGATGGTCCTTCCAGATACTCCAGGCCAAATATCCTCTTGATAGTGGAAGTAGTGCCTGAAAGTGGCTGCATATGAAATGGAACGAAGATAAGCAACTTGAGAAGTCACTTGCTACAAAGTCAGAAATGAAAAGGCAATTAGATGAAAATTCCAGTTCATTAATTTATAAAGTCACACACTACTACAGGATTTTAGAAGTCACCTAATTCAGTACCTCCATATAGTGATCCTTACTCTGCAAAAGTAGAAAGTCAAAAAACACCTGGAGTAACAGGCAAATTTGGCCTTGGAATATGGAATGAAGCAGGGCAAAGGCTAATAGAGTTTTGCCAAGAGAACGCACTGGTCATAGCAAATACCATCTTCCAACAGCACAAGAGAAGATTCTACACATGGACATCACCAGATGGTCAACACCAAAATCAAACTGATTATATTCTTTGCAGCCAAAGATGTAGAAGCTCTATACAGTCAGCAAAAACAAGACCAAGAGCTGACTGTGGCTCAGATCATGAACTCCTTATTGCCAAATTCAAACTTAAAGTGGGGAAAACCACTAGACTATTCAGGTATGACCTAAATCAAATCCCTTAGGATTATACAGTGGAAGTGAGAAATAGATTTAAGGGACTAGATCTGATAGAGTGCCTGATGAACTATGGACGGAGGTTCATGATATTGTACAGGAGACAGGGATCAAGAACATCCCCAAGAAAAAGAAACGCAAAAAAGCAAAATGGCTGTCTGAGGAGACCTTACAAATAGCTTTGAAAACAAAAGAAGCAATAAGCAAAGGAGAAAAGGAAAGATATTCCCATTTGAATGCAGAGTTCCAAAAAATAACAAGGAGAGATGAGAAAGCCTTCCTCAGTGATCAATGCAAAGAAATAGAGGAAAACAACAGAATGGGAAAGACTAGAGATCTCATCAAGAAAATTAGAGATACCAAGGGAACATTTCATGCGAAGATGGGCTCCATAAAGGACAGAAACGGTGGGGATCTAACAGAAGCAGCAGATATTAAGAAGAGGGGGCAAGAATACACAGAAAGTGAAAGTTAAAAGTGAAAGTGAAGTCGCTCAGTCGTGTCCGACTCTTTGCAACCCCACGGACGGTAGCCTACCAGGCTCTGAGGAGCCTCTCAGTCCATGGAATTTTCCAGGCAAGAGTACTGGAATGGGTTGCCAAGTACTAAAAAGATCTTCACGACCCAGATAATCACGATGGTGTGATCACTCACCTAGAGCCAGACATCCTGGAATGTGAAGTCAAGTGGGCCTTAGAACGCATCACTACAAACAAAGCTAGTGGAGGTGATGGAATTCCAGTTGAGCTATTCCAAATCCTGAAAGATGATGCTGTGAAAGTGCTGCACTCCATATGCCAGCAAATTTGGAAAACTCAGCAGTGGCCACAGGACTGGAAAAGGTCAGTTTTCATTCCAATCCCAAAGAAAGGCAATGCCAAAGAATGTTCAAACTACCGCACAATTGCACTCATCTCACACGTTAGTAATGCTCAAAATTCTCCAAGCCAGCCTTCAGCAATATGTGAACTCTGAACTTCCAGATGTTCAAGCTGGTTTTTGAAAAGGCAGAAGAACCAGAGACCAAATTGCCAACATCCACTGGATCTTCGAAAAAGCAAGCAAGTTCCAGAAAAACATCTATTTCTGCTTTATTGACTATGCCAAAGCCTTTGACTGTGTGGATCACAATAAACTGTGGAAAATTATGAAAGAGATGAGAATATCAGAGCACCTGACCTTCCTCTTGAGAAACCTATATGCAGGTCAGGAAGCAACAGTTAGAACTGGACATGGAGGAGCAGACTGGTTCCAAATAGGAAAAGGAGTTCGTCAAGGCTGTATATTGTCACCTTGCTTATTTAACTTATATGCAGAGTAGATCGTGAGAAATGCTGGGTTGGAAGAAGCACAAGCTGGAATCAAGATTGCCAGGAGAAATATCAATAACCTCAGATATGCAGATGACACCACCCTGATGGCAGAAAGTGAAGAGGAACTAAAAAGCCTCTTGATGAAAGTGAAAGAGGAGAGTGAAAAAGTTGGCTTAAAGTTCGACATTCAGAAAACGAAGATCATGGCATCTGGTCCCATCACTTCATGGCAAATAGATGGGGAAACAGTATCAGACTTAATTTTTCTGGTCTCCAAAATCACTGCAGATGCTGATTGCAGCCATGAAATTAAAAGACGCTTACTCCTTGGAAGAAAAGTTATGACCAACCTAAACAACATATTAAAAAGCAGAGACATTACTTTGTCAACAAAGATCTGTGTAGTCAAGGCTATGGTTTTTCCAGTCATCATGTATGGATGTGGGAGTTGGACAATAAAGAAAGCTGAGTGCCGAAGAGTTGATGCTTTTCAATTGTGGTGTTGGAGAAGACTCTTGAGAGTCCCTTGGCCTTCGTGGTGTACCAACCAGTCCATCCTAAAGGAGACCAGTCGTGGGTGTTCATTGGAAGGATTGACGCTGAGGCTGCAACTCCAAAACTTTGGCCACCTCATGAGAAGAGTTGACTCATTGGAAAAGACCCTGGTCCTGGGAGGGATTGAGGGCAGGAGTAGAAGGGGACAACAGAGGATGAAATGGCTGGATGGTATCACAGAAATCGATGCATATGAGTATGGGTGAACTCCAGAGTTGGTGATGGACAGTGAGACCTGGCATCCTCCGATTCATTGGGTGGCAAAGAATCGGACACAGCTGAGTGACTGAACTGACTGTCTCTGTACAGGAAGTAAAGAGTCCTGACATAAGTATGTTTCAGAAAGTATCTGGTGATATTGCCTCCTTGTATCCTTTTCACTTAGAGATTATGAAGCATGTTTGGTCCTTATTACAGTGACATTCACGCAGTCACAGTTTTTAATTGATCCTAGGTAGAAAGGAGGGTTATTTTTAAAGATAAAAGAGAACATTCTTTTTTTTATAAAGACTAGGATTAACTACTCTTTCCCAATAGTTCCTACATAGTAAAACTCTTTATTCTTGTTTTTTCTCTAGTACTTCTCTACTTTTTATCCTAATCTTTTGCGACATAATTGCTAGAATGCTGATCTTATATTTCCCAAGTTCTTTAGTAGTAAACAGCTGAAAAACAATTTAATTTTATAAATTAAGAAATAATACATATTTAAATAAAACATTTGTCATTCTAATAAAGAGTTAGCCATTTTGGTATTAAGTCCAGGCCATTTATAATATTTTCAGATTAATTTTTAATTGTTATTTTGTCAGCTATAGCCAATGAAAATTTTGTTATTCATGTATTTATAAGGCTAGTTAGGCATAAATATTTTATAATTGGAGACATTTTTAGCACCACCTAATGGCAGTCAAATAAAAAGAAAAATGGCTGTACAGCTAGAGTTGCTTCTATACGAATCTGAACTATGTTCCCTAATGCACCAAATGGGCAACTAAAAATCCATCTCCAAGCAATTGGTTTGCATGGGAATGAAGCAGAAGGGATATTCTATAATGAAGCCAAGAAATTTCTGCTTTTTTTATGAGAGCAAAGATAAGAAAATATCTATGTAATAGAATACATTAATTTTATGTGAGGAGTTCTTTTAATTTTAAAAGCTCATGCATCAAGACTCCATTTTCCACACTCCAGTAAATTTCCTGACAAAATATACCTTGACTATTATATTAACATATCTAATTTATGTTGTTTTATAGCAGTTGTTTATAAATCTTTGACCAATTTAATATACTTGTCTAATGAGGCATCTTTTATCTCTAATAGAATTTTTTAAAAACTAAGTCATATCTTTCTCTTTATTCTATTTGAATTTCTTTTTGAATGTGAGATCAACAATGTAGTTTATATCAGAGATAAATAACTCTTACCCTAGACTATACTTTATATTTCATATGGTTCCCAGCAGGGTTTGAAAAATGTGTTTACTGTCATATCCTTAGCATTGGGATCAATGGATTTTTTGTGTGATGCATCTGAAGAATTTATTGATAACACCAGATTCTAGTACTTTTCATCCTCATCTCAACACTTTGGTTTGGTATTTCCTTCTACAATACAAAGAATGGACAGTAGGCAGACTGTAAAAGCTAAATTCTAGCAGATATTTTTAAAGGCAACAAGAAAGGGATATACTGGTCATGGTACTAGTTTTAAAAGCTTCAGGAAAAGCCTCTCTTCTACTTCCATTTTCTTTTTTATGAACATTTATCTACATCTGTCACTGGCTTTGGAAGCCCTCTGTGCTCTTCACATTATTGTTCACCAGCTAAATTATAATCCTTCCTTCACGATCTAGTTCAGTCATCACAGCTTCTGTGAACTTTCCCATATGCTACTCTGTCCTTATTTTAACAGAATTAGTCTTTTTTTTTTTGCTGTTTAACTTATATGAATTATATATCCTTGTTTAAGTTATCATTATAGTGTTTCATATTCATTTGGCCCATCTACTGTAGAACAAGGACTATATGAGTTGACTGTTAATATTTACTTCTCAGAAAAAAGGATGTATTTTGGTGAAAGAAAAGGTAAATTAATGGGACTGAATTATATTTCAATTATCATCTATTATTTCATTTTTCTCTAATGTTTACAAGTAACAATATTTAAAAGTAAGTTGATATTTTCATGTTTTTTTTTTTATTTCAGCTAAAATTATCTAATGTTAACTGGTTTGGTACTTTTTTTTTAAACTTAATGTAATAATTGAATGACTTTTCTCAACCAGTGGATCAATATCTATTTCTAAGAAGAAATAACATTTACCCCTATTATTGAAAGTTAAAAGGAATGAATGTCTGATTTAAAAGCTAGTCTAAATTTTTGAAGGATTCTTAGGAGGGGACCATAGTTACCTATATATAAAAGATAGATTTAGAAAATACAGGCATACTTTTTAGGCAAGACAGATACAAGATTTGCCACAAGGAAAAAAATTTAATATAATGATGACTTACCAATTGAGCAAATAAGTGGATAAATATATCACATTCAGAAAAGTATAGAAATAACACTAAAATGGTCTATGACTGCTGTCACATGTCACTGTTCTAGAAGTCTTAATGAAATAACAAATAGGAAGTATAAAACTTGAAATTAAAATGACTAAGTAATCATTATTTTCCAATAACATTATCTCCTGTAAAAACCAGTATTACTCAGCCATTAAAAAGAATACATTTGAATCAGTCCTAATGAGGTGGATGAAACTGGAGCCTATTATACAGAGTGAAGTAAGCCAGAAGGAAAAACACCAATACAGTATAATAACACATATATATGGAATTTAGAAAGATGGTAACAATAACCCTGTGTACGAGACAGCAAAAGAGACACTGATGTATAGAACAGTCTTATGGACTCTGTGGGAGAGGGAGAGGGTGGGAAGATTTGGGAGAATGGCATTGAAACATGTAAAATATCATGTATGAAACGAGATGCCAGTCCAGGTTCGATGCACAATACTGGATGCTTGGGGCTAGTGCACTGGGACGACCCAGAGGGATGGTATGGGGAGGGAGGAGGGAGGAGGGTTCAGGATGGGGAACACATGTATACCTGTGGCGGATTCATTTTGGTATTTGGCAAAACTAATACAATTATGTAAAGTTTAAAAATAAAATAAAATTAAAAAAAAATAAAAGCCAAAAAAACCAGTGTAACTAATGGAACAATCTACAAGTGACCAGATTTATATATAAATCAGTTGCTTTACTCATTTGAAAAGATCCTGATGAGGAGGAAGACTGATGGCAAAAGGAGAAGGGGGTTTCAGAGGATGAGATGGTTGGATGGCACTGCTGATTCAAGGACACGAGTTTGAGCAAACTCCAGAAGATAGTGAAGGACAGGGAAGCCTAGCATGCTGCAGTATATGGGGTTGCAAAGAGTTGGACATTACTTAGTGACTGAAGAGTGAACAACAGCAGTTGCTTTATGGTTCCAACAAAATCACTTATAAAATTGATAGAAACTTCTGCTTCTAATTTGGATGTACAAGAGTGAGAAGGATATTTACTACCTGATAACAAGAAAAACTTAGGCTAAATAACTATCATATATTTCTATAAAGCTTCAAAGAGCAAGTAATGCAGAAAAGCCTGGATTAACTTAATTTTAGGAAGAAATAAGTGATTCATAATTTACTGGAGAGCTGTGGAAGTCTCTAAATCCGAGGATGGATACTTGGTCCCAGAGGTACAAGCTTGATGATATATATAGAGAAAATTCTCAGAGTCAAGAAGAAATCAACTGTATTGGACAACCATCAGTGTGATCTAGTGAGATGACATGAGATCTAGAATTCCAAATGTCAAAACAAATAGCTCAGTTTTCAAGTCCTAATATCCTCTCCACTCATATTTTGCCAAGAAAATAATATTTGTTGAAGGGGGCATAGAAGTTGACTCCTATAACTTCTTCTGTTGATTAGGTTCTAGAGTTGTGAAAGGCTTTAATCCAAATTTGAAGCAAAAATATCTATAATCTCAACCCAATTTCCTGCCACTTTAAATGTGAATATAATCAAAGCAGTGACATTACCAGTCATTATGAGTTGGGCTGATCACAAACTCAATGTGATTAAAAGCTCAATTTCAGTTCAACACAGTGAATGGAGGCCTATTCTCAGATGACAAAATTATTGAAATTAGAATGCAAAAGATTACAGCAAATATTATAAATTATTTGAAGTATTTAAAGGTAAAATTGCATGTAGAAGTGAAATGATTGCTCTAAAATAAAGAAGTTCAAAATCTTTATGGGATGAACTTGACAGCCAATGGACAGTACAAAACAAAATCTTAATGAATTTGAACATAGACAGTCATGAAATAGCCAAATGAACACAAAGAGAAAAAAAAAATCTGAAAAAAAAATGAACAGGAGATAAATAACCTATGGGATAATATAAGGAATTCTAACTTGCATGGAGATAGGGGTTCCAGGAAGAAGGAAAAGAAAAAATAGGCAGAAAAAATATTTGAGGAAATAACAGTTGATAGATCTTCAGATTTTGTGATGAAAGAACAGCCTACAGATCGAAGAAGTTTAGTGAATTTTGAACAGAAGTAAGTACAATGAAAAACACATCTTAGGCATATTGTAGTAAGACTACTCAAAACAAAAAATAAAGAAAAAGAATAATACTTAAACCATCTAAGAGTTTAAAAGATATTACATACAGGGAAATGATGAAAAGAATTTTGACTGACACTTCATCAGAAATAATGGAGGCTAGAAGATAATAGAATGTCTTTAAAAACCTAAAAAAACAAAAGTCAACATGAATTCTGGGTTCAATTAAAACATTAAAAAATGAGGTTGAAAGGCATTTTAGAAAAACAAAAACTGAATTAATATATTGTGAATAGTTTTGAACTATGATAAATTCTAGAGGATTTTTTTCAAGCTAAAGGAAAATAATACCTGGTGGAAAAAAAAATCTGATGAAAGAATGAAGGGAGATAGAAACAAAAATATGTGAAAAATAGAAAACATTTTTTATTAATATTAAAAAAAACAATTGGCAAAAGCAAAAGTATAAATATATTGTATAGATTAAACCTACATAAAATTAAACTTTATGACAAAAATAGCACAAATAATCAGAGGATGGTGAGTGGAAGCATGCTGCCATAGGAATGTTATATCTGAAATAGTATAATATTGATTTCTGGTAGAATGTTGTAAGTTAAGAGGGATATGATGATCCATAGAGTAACCATTTTAAAAAGTTTAGATGAAGAAATGAAAAAGAAATAAAATGGAGTATTTAAGTAACTCTACTATCCAAAACAAGTTGGGATAGGCACAATAAAAGAACAGAACAAATGCCAGAAGGAAAAAAAAAGAAGAATATAAACAAATAGTAAGACAGTAAACTTAAGTCCAACCATTCAATTACATTGAATATAAATGTACAAATATACCAACCAAAGGCAAAGATTATCAGACTAGCTAAAAAGGCAAGATTCAAATATATAATTTTATGAGAGATATATATGTGAACCAAGAACTTCCAGATGTTCAAGCTGGATTTAGAAAAGGCAGAGGAGTCAGAGATCAAATTGCCAACATCTGCTGGATCATAGAAAAAGCAAGAGAATTCCAAGAAAACATCTACTTCTGCTTCATTGACTATGCTAAGGCCTTTGACTGTGTGAATTACAACAAATTGTGGAAAATTCTAAGAGATGGGAATACCAGACCACCTAACCTGCCTCCTTATAAACCTGTATGCAGGTCAAAAAGCAACAGTTAGAACCAGACATGGAAAAATGAACTGCTTCCAATTTGGGAAAGGAGTGCCTCAAGTCTGTATATTGTCACCCTGCTTATTTATCTATATGCAAAGTACATCATGTGAAATGTTGGGCTGGATGAAGCACAAACTGGAATCAAGATTGCCAGGAGAAATATGAATAAACTCAGATATGCAGATGACACCACCCTTATGGCAGAAAGCAAAGAGGAACTAAAGAACCTCTTGATAAAAGTGAAAGAGGAGAGTGAAAAAGCTGTCTTAAAACTCAGTATTCAAGAGAACAAGATGGTGAGGAGTAGGTAGATGTGGAATACATCTCTCTCCACAGAGACATCAAGAATATAACTTCAGACACAGAAATGCATACAGAACACCAGCTGAGAGTGGACAGGAGTACCTGACCAGTGGAAAAGAATATACAGACTCATGCAAAACTCAGTAGGATGAAGGAACTAGGGGGAAAAACAGGAGTGTTAGTAGGACTGGACCGGCCCTCAGAGAGTAGGGGAACTGAAGCAGGGGTCCGATCCCCACATCAGGGCAATTGTCTGAGTCAGAGGAGAAACTTTTAAGACTTGAGAGTGAAACAGCTGATCTGTGGCAGCCTAAATGGAATGAAAATCAGACAGTCCTTGCCATAGCCATTACACTCCCCGGACAGGGACACAAGTCTGCTGGAAGGTGCAGCAGCTGGGAGCTGGAGTTTAGGGATTGTGGAGCAACCCCAGGATGAAGGCTGCTGTTGACTGTGGAGAGACGGGGTGAGGGGATGTGAGGGAAGAGATTGTGGTGGGAAATGCCTGTGGAGGAAAGCTAGGCAGCCATGAAAGCAAGGCAAGATACTGCTGAGTCACGCCTAGGGAGAGAAGTCATCACCATAGCCTCTCCCTCAACACGCCAGCATTGGCAGCTGAACAATAGAGAGGCTGGCCCATTAAACGCCTGACGACCCTGAACTACAGAGTAGGACCCCACCCAGGGTGCCCCTTTAAGTGCCTGATGTGTGGTACAGAGTAGGACCCCAGCCAGGGGGGCCCCTCTATGTGCCTGACGTGCCAAACAACAGAGAAGGACCCCAGGCAAGAGAGCCCTATAAGTTCCTGAACAGGGAGAGCAACAGAGAAGGACTGGCCAAAGAGGGCTTCTGATGGCCAGCTACAAGAGACTTGAAAAAAGACTCTGATAGGGCCGTAACTCCTGAGGCAGAGGCAGTCCATGTCCCTGCACACTTGGCTCAGCCAGGGTCCCCGCAAACCAAGCAGCTGCACCATCTTCATGCTCAACTCTCACTGGGGCAGAGCTGCCACAGACAAAGACAAGTCTTGTGTCTATACGTGTAGGGTTGCTTCGGTAATGTCTGACTCTTTGCGACCCTGTAGACTTGGCTTGCGAGGCTTCTCTGTCAGGGAGGGGAGTTTTCCAGGCAAAGATACTGGAGCATATTGGCCAATACTGGTTGCTTTACCCTTCTAAAGCACTATATTTCCTGCTGCCCTATCCGCCAACTCCCCTGAGTACCTGGTGCTGCCAGAACCCCTGCAACCCAAGCAGCTGCACCACCTCCACACCTGGCCCTCACAGGGGCAAACCCAAATCCTCCAGGGCAGCCTCAGAAGCAAACCCCAGTAACAACCCACACGCATAGGTGGAAATAAAACCACAGTTGAAACCCAGGGGCAGTGTGACTAAGGAAGAAGACCCAAGACCTTCCCACCAGCTGTACAAGCTGCAGATTAAATCCACACAATCAACTAGGCAGACTCTGTGTCTATGGCGTATATAACAAGTCATTGAGAGTTCCCACAAAAGAAAACACACTAGTTCTGATAGCTGTGGACAAGAACACCGAGGAGTAGGACTAGATTAGAATCTGAGCTGCCCCGACAGCAGGTCCGGAGACCAGCACAAGCACAGTGTTGGAGGGCATCCTAGGGAGGTGAGGTGGACTGTGACTCCCAGCGAGGGAAAGGACTCTGACAGCAGTGACTCAAGAAAAACATTTATTATTCTTATATTTTGACTTGTTCTGTAGATTCTTTTGGATTCTCCTCCCTACCCCCGCTTTTCCCTCCTCTGTTATAGTTGTCAATTTTATTGGCACTATGAAATCTAATTAAGCTTTTGTGCTTTTTTTCCTTTTTTTTTTCTCAATCACGTTTATTATTGTTGTTATTAACCTCTGCCTCTGTGTTGAGCTTTTGCAGTTCTGGGGAGTTTTCTTTTTTTTTTTTTTTGTACTCTTTTTTTAATTTTAATTTTTTCAACCTATTATTATTTTTTCTACACTTATTCCTTTGTTTGCTTTTCCTACTGTTCTTTTCCCCTTACAGTTAATTTCTAATGTATATTAATCTTTATCTACCTTGGTTTAACTTTGCATATCTATTCTTTCTTTCTTTTCTTTCTTTAGTTTCCTTTCATCATATTTGTTAGTTTTATTTTCATTATTTCATGCTTTATTCCTAAATTGGCACTTTGCTTTAGTTTTGTTTTTCAGTTTGTGCTTTAGCTAGTTTTGTTCTGGTAGACATAATTTTGGGTTTCCTTTGTTTTCTGTGTCAATCTATTGTACTTTATTTTTGTTAGACTGTTTTGATTTTGCTTATGGTTGTATATGTATATGTGTATATTCAGTCACACTTTTTATTGTTGTTATAAACCTCTGCATTTACGTTGGGCTTTTGAAGTTCTATGGAGTTTTCCTATTTTTTTTCCCTTTATTTTCTTCTTCAGTTTTTTCCTTTTTTATTTTTTATTATTTTAGCTTTTAATTTTTTAAAATCTATTATTTTTTCTACATTTATTCTTTTGTTTGCCTTTCCTACTCTTCTCTTCCCCCTGCAATCAATCTTTAATGTATATAAATCTTCCTCATCTACCTCTATTTAACTTTGCGTATCTATTCTTTCTTTCTTTCCTTTCCTCTCAACATATTTGTTAGTTTTGTTTTCATTGCTTTATTTCCCACTTGGCACCTTGCTTTTAGTTTTATTTTTGACTTTGTTCTTTAGTTAGTTTTGTTCTTAACTCATAAATATGATTTTTTATTTCCCTTGTTCACTGGGTCAATCTATTATACTTTGTTTTTGTTGGACTGTTTTGATTTTGCTCATGGGTATATATATATATGTGTGTGTATATATACACATATATAGTGTATATTCCATTATTTTGATTATTTTTAGCCTGATTTTGTAATTGCCATCTGTCTGGAGTTCAGCTTTGGTTCTCGTTTTTGGATATTTGTTTTAATATCAAATTCCATAACAAACCACTTGTGGAATCTTTGTTCCTGACCAGAGATCAAGCCCTGAGCCTTTGGAGTGGGAGCACTGACTCTAAGACCATGGACTACCAGAGAACTAACCCTAGGGAGTATCAACTAGTAAGAACTCACACCAAGGAAACCACTTGAATACAAGACCCAGCATCACCCAACCACCAGTAGCACTCTGTGCAGGATGTTTCATCTCAACAACAAACAAAACAAAAATAAAACTTTATCATTAGCAGACAGTATTACTACCTCACCCAGCCCTGCCCATCAGAGGAAAAACAAACAAACAAACAAAAACTCAGCACAAATCTCACTCTATATGAAGCTTACACAAACCACTGGATCAACCTTAAATGGCAGAAACCAAAAGGAAAAAAGGATTCAACCTTGAAGGCTGGGAAAAAGAGACCTCAAACACAATAAGTTAAAACAAATAATGAAAAGGCAGAGAAATACTACACAAATGAAGGAACAAACTAAACACAGAAGTCCAAATAAATGAAAAGGAAATAGGCAAACCAACTGAAAAAGAATTCAGAATAATGATAGTAAAGATGATCAAAAATGTTGAAAACAAAATGGAGAAAATGCAACAATCAATTAACAAAGACCTAGAAGAATTAACTGGAAGAGGTCAGTTTTCATTCCAATCCCAAAGAAAGGCAATGCCAAAGAATGCTCAAACTACTGCACAATTGTACTCATCTCACATGCTAGTAAAGCTCAAAATTCTCCAAGCCAGGCTTCAGCAATATGTGAACCGTGAACTTCCAGATGTTCAAGCTGGTTTTAGAAAAGGCAGAGGAACCAGAGATCAAATGGCCAACATCTGCTGGATCATAGAAAAAGCAAGAGAGTTCCAGAAAAACATATATTTCTGCTTTATTGACTATGCCAAAGCCTTTGACTGTGTGGATCACAATAAACTGTGAAAAATTCTGGAAGAGATGGGAATACCAGACCACCTGACCTGCCCCTTGAGAAACCTATATGCAGGTCAGGAAGCAACAGTGAGAACTGGACATGGAACAACAGACTGGTTCCAAACAGGAAAAAGTACGTCAAGGCTGTATATTGTCACCCTACTTATTTACCTTATATGCGGAGTACATCATGAGAAACGCTGGGCTGGAAGAAGCACCAGCTGGAATCAAGATTGCTGGGAGAAATATCAATAACCTCAGATATGCAGATGACACCACCCTTATGGCAGAAAGTGAAGAGGAACTCAAAAGCCTCTTGATGAAAGTGAAAGAGGAGAGTGAAAAAGTTGGCTTAAAGCTCAACATTCAGAAAATGAAGATCATGGCATCTGGTCCTATCACTTCATGGCAAATAGATGGGGAAGCAGTGGAAACAGTGTCAGACTTTATTTTTGGGGACTCTGAAATCACTGCAGACAGTGATTGCAGCCATGAAATTAAAAGACGCTTACTCCTTGGAAGGAAAGTTATGACCAACCTAGACAGCACATTAAAAAGCAGAGACATTACTTTAGAGATTCCTTAAAAAAGTAGGACTAAAATCACCATATGACCCAGCAATCCCACTCCTAGGCATAAATCCTGAGGAAACCAAAATTGAAAAAGACACATGTATCCCATTGTTCACTGCAGCATTAATTACAATAGCTAGAACATGGAAGCAACCTGGATGTCCATTGACAGATAAATGTATAAAGAAGTAGTGGTACATATACACAATGGAATATTACTCATCCAAAAAAAGGAACACATCTGAGTCAGTTCTGATGAGATGGATGAACCTGCAACCTATTATACAGAGTGAAGCTAGTCAGAAAGAAAAAGATAAATATTGTATTATAACGTAAATATACAGACTCTAGAGAAATGGTACTGAAGAATTTATTTACAGGACAGCAGTGGAGAAACAGAGAATAGACTTATGGAGATGGGGAGAGGGAGGAGAGGGTGAGATGTATGGAAAGAGTAAGATGGAAACTTACATTACCATGTGTAAAATAGATAGCCAACAGGAATTTGCTGTATGGCTCAGGAAACTCAAACAGGGGCTCTGCATCATCCTGGAAGGGTGTGATGGGGCTGAGATGGGAAGGAGGTTCAAAAGGCAGGGGATATATGTATACCTATGGCTGATTCATGTCGAAGTTTGAATCCATGGGATTCTCCAGGCAAGAATACTGGAATGGGTTGCCATGCTTTCTCCAGGGGATCATCCCGACCCAGGGATCTAACCCACATCTCATACATTGGTAGACATTGGCAGGCAGATTCTTTTACAGCTGAGCCACCAGGGAAGCCCACACCACATTATACATACAAATTAATTTGAGATGCAGTCATAGACATAAAAAAATAAAAGCTAAAATTATAAAGCTTTTAGGAGAAAAATAAGAGAATATCTTGATGAACTTTGTATTGGTAAATACTTCTAAGTATATAGAAAGCACTGTCCATTAAAAAATGATTAATTCAACTTCTTCAAAAGATGTTAAGAAATGAAAAGGCAAGACACAAAATGAGTCATCGGAAGAGAGTAAGAAAATGCTTACTCTTAACTTAGTAAGAAACTTAGTAAGAAAATACTAACTTAGTAAGAAAATACCAGGCAGTTTTCTGATAGTTGTTCCATCTTACATTTACATACAGCAGAATTTAGTGTTTTTAACTTTAGCCATTCTCATGAGTATGGCATGATATGTCACTGTACTTTTATTTATTTATTTTTTAAATTTTATTTTATTTAACTTTACAATATTGTATTAGTTTTGCCATATATCAAAATGAATCTGCCATAGGTATACACGTGTTCCCCATCCTGAGCCCTCCTCCCTCCTCCCTCCCCATACCATCCCTCTGGGTCGTCCCGTGCACCAGCCCCAAGCATCCAGTATCGTGCATCAAACCTGGACTGGCGACTCGTTTCATATATGACATTATACATATTTCAATGTCGTTCTCCCAAATCATCACACCCTCTCCCTCTCCCACAGAGTCCAAAAGACTGTTCTATACATCAGTGTCTCTTTTGCTGTCTCGTATACAGGGTTATTGTTACCATCTTTGTAAATTCCGTATATATGCGTTAGTATACTGTATTGGTGTTTTTCTTTCTGGCTTACTTCACTCTGTATAATAGGCTCCAGTTTCATCCACCTCATCAGAACTGATTCAAATGTATTCTTTTTAATGGCTGAGTAATACTCCATTGTGTATATGTGCCACAGTTTTCTTATCCATTCATCTGCTGATGGACATCTAGGTTGCTTCCATGTCCTGGCTATTATAAACAGTGCTGCGATGAACATTGGGGTACATGTGTCTCTTTCCCTTCTGGTTTCCTCAGTGTGTATGCCCAGCAGTGGGATTGCTGGATCATAAGGCAGTTCTATTTCCAGTTTTTTAAGGAATCTCCACACTGTTCTCCATAGTGGCTGTACTAGTTTTCATTCCCACCAACAGTGTAAGAGGGGTACCTTTTCTCCACACCCTCTCCAGCATTTATTGCTTGTAGACTTTTGGATTGCAGCCATACTGACTGGCGTGAAATGGTACCTCATAGTGGTTTTGATTTGCATTTCTCTGATAATGAGTGATGTTGAGCATCTTTTCATGTGTTTGTTAGCCATCTGTATGTCTTCTTTGGAGAAATGTCTATTTAGTTCTTTGGCCCATTTTTTGATTGGGTCATTTATTTTTCTGGAATTGAGCTGTAGGAGTTGCTTGTATATTTTTGAGATTAGTTGTTTGTTAGTTGCTTCATTTGCTATTATTTTCTCCCATTCTGAAGGCTGTCTTTTCACCTTGCTTATAGTTCCCTTTGTTGTGCAGAAGCTTTTAAGTTTAATTAGGTCCCATTTGTTTATTTTTGCTTTTATCTCCAATATTCTGGGAGGTGGGTCATAGAGGATCCTGCTGTGATGTATGTCAGAGAGTGTTTTGCCTATGTTCTCCTCTAGGAGTTTTATAGTTTCTGGTCTTATGTTTAGATCTTTAATCCATCTTGAGTTTATTTTTGTGTATGGTGTTAGAAAGTGGTCCAGTTTCATTCTTTTACAAGTGGTTGACCAGTTTTCCCAGCACCACTTGTTAAAGAGATTGTCTTTAATCCATTGTATATTCTCGCCTCCTTTGTCAAAGATAAGGTGTCCATATGTGCATGGATTTATCTCTGGGCTTTCTATTTTGTTCCATTGATCAATATTTCTGTCTTTGTGCCAGTACCATACTGTCTTGATGACTGTGGCTTTGTAGTAGAGCCTGAAGTCAAGCAGGTTGATACCTCCAGTTCCATTCTTCTTTCTTAAGATAGCTTTGGCTATTCGAGGTTTTTTGTATTTCCATACAAATTGTGCAATTATTTGTTCTAGCTCTGTGAAGAATACCGTTGGTAGCTTGATAGGGATTGCATTGAATCTATAAATTGCTTCGGGTACTATATTCATTTTCACTATATTGGTTCTTCCAATCCATGAACATGGTATATTTCTCCATCTATTAGTGTCCTCTTTGATTTCTTTCACCAGTGTTTTATAGTTTTCTATATATAGGTCTTTAGTTTCTTTTGGTAGATATATTCCTAAGTATTTTATTCTTTTCATTGCAATAGTGAATGGAATTGTTTCCTTAATTTCTCTTTCTATTTTCTCATTATTAGTGTATAGGAATGCAAGGGATTTCTGTGTGTTGATTTTATATCCTGCAACTTTACTATATTCATTCATTAGTTCTAGTAATTTTCTAGTGGAGTCTTTAGGGTTTTCTATGTAGAGGATCATGTCATCTGCAAACAGTGAGAGTTTTACTTCTTCTTTTCCAATTTGAATTCCTTTTATTTCTTTTTCTGCTCTGATTGCTGTGGCCAAAACTTCCAAAACTATGTTGAATAGTAATGGTGAAAGTGGGCACCCTTGTCTTGTTCCTGACTTTAGAGGAAATGCTTTCAATTTTTCACCATTGAGGATGTTTGCTGTGGGTTTGTCATATATAGCTTTTATTATGTTGAGGTATGTTCCTTCTATTCCTGCTTTCTGGAGAGTTTTTATCGTAAATGGATGTTGAATTTTGTCCAAGGCTTTCTCTGCATCTATTGAGATAATCATATGGTTTTTATTTTAGAGAAGAGCTAACACCTATCCTACTTAAACTCTTCCAGAAAATTGCAGAGGAAGGTAAACTTCCAAACTCATTCTATGAGGCCACCATCACCCTAATACCAAAACCTGACAAAGATGCCACAAAAAAAGAAAACCACAGGCCAATATCACTGATGAACATAGATGCAAAAATCCTTAACAAAATTCTAGCAATCAGAATCCAACAACACATTAAAAAGATCATACACCATGACCAAGTGGGCTTTATCCCAGGGATGCAAGGATTCTTCAATATCTGCAAATCAATCAGTGTAATACACCACATTAAAAAATTGAAAAATAAAAATCACTGTACTTTTAATTTGTAGTTTCCTAATGATTGATGAAACAGAGCATCTTCCTTCTGAAACTTAGTTATTCACATATCAGGGCTTTTTGGTTGTGACTGTTCAAACTTTTTAATTCATGTTTTATGGAGTAGTTTGGGTTTTAATTTTATTTTTATTGTTAATAATTTGAAAAAGTTTGTACAGTTTTAAAGGTTACAATCTATTTATAGTTATTGCAAAATGTTGGCTATACTCCTCACGTTGTACAGTATAACTCTGTAGCCTATCTTTTAACCAATATTTTGTACCCCGACTCCCTACCTCTGTATTGTCTCTCTCCCTCCCCACTGATAACCACTATTTGGCTTTCTACGTGTGAGTCTGCTCCTTTTGTTATATTCACTAGTTCGTTGTATATTTTAGATTCCATATTTAAGTGATACCATATATGGTATTTGTCCTTCTCTGACTTATTTCACTTAGCACAATGATCTCCAAGTCCATCTCAGTTCAGTTCAGTTCAGTCGCTCAGTCCTGTCCGACTTTTTGTGACCCCATTAACCACAGCACGCCAGGCCTCCCTGTCCATCACCAACTCCTGGAGTCCACCCAAAAGTCCATCGAGTTAGTGATGCCATCCAACCATCTCATCCTCTGCCGTCCCCTTCTCCTCCTACCCCCAATCAGTCCAAGAATCAGGGTTTTTTTTCCAGTGAGTCAACTCTTTGCATGAGGTGGCCAAAGTATTAGAGTTTCAGCTTCAGCATTGGTCCTTCCAATGAATACTCAGGACTGATCTCCTTTAGGATGGACTGGTTGGATCTTCTTGCAGTCCAAGGGACTCTCAAGAGTCTTCTCCAACACCATGGTTCAGAGGCATCAATTCTTCGGCACTCAGCTTTCTTCACAGTCCAACTCTCATATCCATATATGACCACTGGAAAAACCATGACTAGATGGACCTTAATTGGCAAAGTAATGTCTCTGCTTTTGAATATGCTATCTAGGTTGGACATAACTTTCCTTCCAAGGAGTAAGCGTCTTTTAATTTCATGGCTGCAATCACCATCTGCAGTGATTTTGGAGCCCTGAAAAATAAAGTCAGCCACTGTTTCCACTATTTCTCCATCTATTTGCCATGAAGTGATGGGACCAGATGACATGATCTTTGTTTTCTGAATGTTGAGCTTTAAGCCAACTTTTTCACTCTCCTATTTCACTTTCATCAAGAGGCTCTTTAGTCCTTTATCACTTTCTGCCATAAGGGTGGTGTCATCTGCATATCTGAGGTTATTGATATTTCTCCCAGCAATCTTGATTCCAGCTGGTGCTTCTTCCAGCCCAGCGTTTCTCATGATGTACTCTGCATATAAGTTAAATAAGCAGGGTGACAATATACAGCCTTGACGTACTCCTTTTCCTGTTTGGAACCAGTCTGTTGTTCCATGTCCAGTTCTAACTGTTGCTTCCTGACCTGCATATAGATTTCTCAAGAGGGAGGTCAGGTGGTCTGGAATTCCTATCTCTTTCAGAATTTTCCACAGTTTGTTGTGATCCACACAGTCAAAGGCTTTGGCATAGTCAATAAAGCAGAAATAGATGTTTTTCTGGAACTTGCTTGCTTTTTCGATGATCCAGCAGATGTTGGCCATTTGATCTCTGGTTCCTCTGCCTTTTCTAAAACCAGCTTGAACATCTGGAAGTTCATGGTTCATGTATTGCTGAAGCCTGGCTTGGAGAATTTTGAGCATTACTTTACTAGCATGTGAGATGAATGCAATTGTGTGGTAGTTTGAGCATTCTTTGGCATTGCCTTTCTTTGGGATTGGAATGAAAACTGACCTTTTCCAGTCCTGTGGCCACTGCTGAGTTTTCCATGTGTTGCCACAAATAGCAAAATTTCATTCTTTTATGTTTGAGCAGAATTCCGTTGTGTGTGTGTGTGTGTGTGTGTGTGTGTGTGTGTGTGTGTATGTGTGTGTGTGTGTGTGTGTGTATAAAATCTTTATTCCTCTGTTGATAGAAATTTATGTTGCTTCCATATCTTGCCAATTGTAAATAATGTTGCTGTGAAAATTGGGGTGCCTTCATATTTTTGAATTAATATTTAAATTTTTGGATATATATACTTGGGACTGGAATTGCTGGATCCTATGGCAGTTCTACTTTTAGTTTTTTGAGAGACCTCCATACTGTTTTCCATAGTGGCTGCACCAAATTACATTCTCAGCAGTAGTATGCAATGATTCTCTTTTCTCCATATCCTGACTAACATTTGTTATTTGTGTTCTTTTTGATGATGGCCATTCTGACAGATGGGAAGTGATGTTTCATTGTGGTTTTGATTTACATGTCCCTGATCATTACCAATGTTGAACATCTTTTCATGTGCCTTTTGGCCAGTTGCATTTCTTCTTTGCAAAAATGTATTCAGTTGTAGGGTTTTTAAAATATACTATACATCTATGTTATGCGAATTTGAAATTGATTCAAGATTTTTTCATATCTATAAATGCTTTTTAGCAGCTCTATCATTCATGACAGAAAGCAAAGAGAAACTATAGAGCATCTTGATGAAAGTGAATGGGGAGAATGAGAAAGGTGGCTTAAAACTCAACATTCAGAAAACTAGGATCACAGAATCCAATCCTATCACTTCATGGCAGGCAAATATATGGGGAAACATGGAAAATAGTGACAGACCTTATTTTCTTGGTCTCCAAAATCACTGCAGATGGTAAGTGCAGCCATGAAATTAAAAGACGCTTGCTCCTTGGAAGAAAAGTTATGACCAACCTAGATACCATATTAAAAAGCAGAGACATTACTTTGCCAACAAGGTCCATCTAGTCAAAGCTATGGTTTTGGTAATCATGTATGGACATAAGAGTTGGACCATAAAGAAAGCTGAGTGCCAAAGAATTGATGCTTTTGAACTGTGGTGTTGGAGAAGACTCTAGAGAGTCCCTTGGACTGCAAGGAGATCAAACCAGGCATTCCTAAAAGAAATAATTCCTTAATATTCATTGGAAGGGCTGATGTTGAAGCTGAAGCTCTAATAGTTTGCCCACCTGATGTGAAGAACTGACACATTAGAAAAGACCCTGATGCTGGGAAAGATTGAAGGCAGGAGGTGAAGGGGATGACAGAGGATGAGATGGTTGGATGGCCTCTCCAACTCAATGGACATGAGTTTGAGCAAGCTCCGGGAGTTGGTGATGGACAGCAAAGCCTAGTGTGCTGCAGTCCACGGGTCTCAAAAAGTTAGACATGACAAAATGACTGAACTGAACTGATCATTCATGCTGGGGGTGGGAGGGTTGTAATACACTTTCCTGCAATTATAGTTGTGTTTGGATTTTGGAGGAAAGAATTTTCCTCCTCTGATATGTTTTGATTCTCAATTTCACTTTGTTCTTGTAGTAACTATATAAGCGTATTATCTGATTATTTTCAGTCATTTTGAAATGTCTTGCCTTTTCCTGAATCTGCAAGAACAAGGATGTGTCAATTGGGATAAAGGTTTGGGGAGGCTTATTGGGTTGTATGGTTTAAAAGAGAGACACTCTGTTTAAAAGTGATTTCTTTTATAGTTAGTGTTCTCTGAGTGGTTTTTGTGTTTTCTGAATTTCTTTTGTTAACTCAGAACTCTTAGCTTCCATTTACTTCCTTCTCTGACTCTGAAAGATAGGGCCTCAGAGATAGGGCCCCTTCTCGTGCTTTCCCTGTCTTCCGGAAGCAATGCCTTCCTCAGATTGCTCTTTCTCTTCCTGGACTCTTACGTGCCTCTTTCTTTGAGTAATATCAAGTGAGCAGTGGTTTAACCCAGCATGCTTAAGTCTTCTCAGTTGTTGTTGTTTGTTTTTAGTCAGGGAGGAACTGACTTTCAGGGGATAGTTTTATCTGACTTCTGCCTTGGCTGTGTCCTTCTGCCCTCTGCCCTTTTCTGTTCATTCTTTAATGCACTCTCAACTCCAGTGTGAACTCTGGTGCTGATACTTATGGTTTAGAATGTTTATTTTGCTATTTCACATATTGAAGTTTTTAGAATTCTCTGTCTCCTGATGACTTTGCAGGCTTGGGTTTGGTGATTATATTTTTTTTCCTTCTTTGTCAGAGTGACTTTTTGAGAAAATGTGTAAATAGTAGGCTACTGTCATTGTCCAGTGGAAAGGTGAATCATCTGGACTAAAATTTTAAATATAAAAATGTCATGAATATGCTAGAAGCAACATTAAAGACTACTTTTTATTATTTTGTGAATAGGGAAGTACTTTCTAATTAAAGCACAAATTTTAAAAAAAATTTGAGTATTTTTTTTTAATTTTATTTTATTTTTAAACTTTATAATATTGTATTAGTTTTGCCAGATATCGAAATGAATCCGCCACAGGTGTACCTGTGTTCCCCATCCTGAACCCGCCTCCCTCCTCCCTCCCCATACCCTCCCTCTGGGTCATCCCAGTGCACCAGCCCCAAGCATCCAGTATCGTGCATCGAACCTGGACTGGCGACTCGTTTCATACATGATATTATACATGTTTCAATGCTATTCCCCCAAATCTCCCCACCCTTTCCCTCTCCCACAGAGTCCATAAGACTCATCTATACATCAGTGTCTCTTTTGCTGTCTGGTACACAGGGTTATTGTTACCATCTTTCTAAATTCCATATATATGCGTTAGTATACTGTATTGGTGTTTTTCTTTCTGGTTTACTTCACTCTGTATAATAGGTTCCAGTTTCATCCATCTCATTAGAACTGATTCAAATGTATTCTTTTTAATGGCTGAGTAATACTCCATTGTGTATATGTACCACTGCTTTCTTATCCATTCATCTGCTGATGGGCATCTAGGTTGCTTCCATGTCCTGGCTATTATAAACAGTGCTGTGATGAACATTGGGGTACATGTGTCTCTTTCCCTTCTGGTTTCCTCAGTGTGTATGCCCAGCAGTGGGATTGCTGGATCATAAGGCAGTTCTATTTCCAGTTTTTTAAGGAATCTCCACACTGTTCTCCATAGTGGCTGTACTAGTTTGCATTCCCACCAAGAGTGTAAGAGAGTTCCCTTTTCTCCACACCCTCTCCAGCATTTATTGCTTGTAGACTTATGGATCGCAGCCATTCTGACTGGCGTGAAATGGTATCTCATAGTGGTTTTGATTTGCATTTCTCTGATAATGAGTGATATTGAGCATCTTTTCATGTGTTTGTTAGCCATCTGCATGTCTTCTTTGGAGAAATGTCTATTTAGTTCTTTGGCCCATTTTTTGATTGGGTCATTTATTTTTCTGGAGTTGAACTGTAGGAGTTGCTTGTATATTTTTGAGATTAGTTGATTGTCTGTTGCTTCATTTGCTATTATTTTCTCCCATTCTGAAGGCTGCCTCTTCACCTTGCTAATAGTTTCCTTTGTTGTGCAGAAGCTTTTAAGTTTAATTAGGTCCCATTTGTTTATTTTTGCTTTTATCTCCAATATTCTGGGAGGTGGGTCATAGAGGATCCTGCTGTGATGTATGTCAGAGAGTGTTTTGCCTATGTTCTCCTCTATCCAATAGGATAGTGAAAAACAACATAAAAGGTATAGAGCGAACAGAGAAAGTATTTGAAATATCTTTATAGACAAAGGATCAACGTGGTAATACCTCACACTGGTCAGAATGGCCATCATCAAAAATTTTGCAAATAATAAGTGCTGGGAAGGGTGTGGATAAAAAGGAACCCTAATACATTGTTGATGGAAATGTAAACTGGTTCAATCACTATGGAGAAGAGTACAGAACTTCCTTAAAAAACTAAAAATAGAGCTACTATGTGATCCTGAAATCCCACTCCTGAGTATATATCCAGAAAAAAAAATCATTAAAAAAGATACATGCAACCCAATGTTCATAGCACTATTTATAATAGCCAAGGGAATGGATAAAGAAGATGTGGTATATACAATACAAGGGAATGTTACTCAGCTATAAAAAATGAATGAGATAATGCCATTTACATTAACATGAATGGACCTAGAGATTCGTACTAAAGTAAGTCAGAAATATAAAGACAAATACCATATGATGATGCTTGTATGTGGAATCTAAAAATAGGTTATCAATGAACATATTTACAAAATAAACTCACAGATGAAGAAAACAAAGATATGGTTACCAAATGGGAGTTGGGGGAGGAATAAATTAAAAGTTTTTTTTTTTTAATAGAAAGGATGAGCATCTAAACACAAAAATTTATTGAGAGCTTAGAATGAAGCAAGCACTATTCTAGATTTCATTTTAGTGGATGGAGATATGTGGTAAATAAATGATGAAAGTATAGAAAGTGCTGGATATGATGTGTGTTACGGAGAAAGATAAAGCAGACAGGTGGCTATACCTGTTAATAAACAAATCATAATGGTTAAAAGTTAAATTTAGAAACAACTTGTTAAAAAATGAGATAAGAAACCTCAAAAATGCCTGGGATCAGTGGTCCCCAATCTTTTTGGCATGAGAGACCAGTTTCATGAAAGACAATTTTTCCAGGTAGTGGTGTGGGAGGATGATTTTGGGATGATTCAAGCACATAATTGTGCACTTTATTTCTATTGTTACTACATCTGCTCCACCTCAGATCATGAGGCATTAGATTCCGGAGGTTGGGGATGCTGCCTGGGAGATATTTCCAGGCAGAGGGAAGAGCAATTACTGAGGTAACCAGAGTGGAGAGAGGAAGGGGAAGTATAACTGGAAATGAGAGACATAGTGAAGGCTGGATTATTTAGGATGTTCTAGACTGTTGTGATGATTTTGTCTTTTTCTTGATGTAATACAAGAAACCTTTGGTAGTCACCAAATAGAGGAAGGATGTGACCAGAATTGTCTTTTGATGAGATCACTCCAGCTATTATTTTAGAATAGGGGTGTGTGTGTGTGTGTGTGTGTGTGTGTGTGTGTGTGTGTGTATGTACGTATGTATTAGGGTAGAATGGAGCAAGGATGGAAAAAGAGAGGTCAAAAAAGGTAGTTAATTACAATAAACCTGAAGATAGAGAATGGTGACTCATAACATATGATGATCCACAATATTTAAAGAACTCAAATAGAGCAAGTAGGAACCAATAAATAGACCTTTGAAACTGGACAAGATATATTTGTACACACAACTCACAGAAAAATATATGGTAATCTTTATGGCTAAAGTAAAGTATCTTTGCTTTCATATGGTAAAAACTTTATGAAGTTTTTACAATCACTAGTAATATAAAAAGTGAATTGAAAGAAAACTGAATTTTCACTATTTCATCTCAGATTTTGAAATATCCGTTATTGACCAGAGTTGGGGATGTAATCATTGAAACTATGAAAAGTGTTTTAAATAATTACTTGTTTTGAAAGACCATATGGCAATATCAATGAAATTAAAAATTTTTTCTCTTTGAACATCATCACAGAGCCCACCAATATGAGAGAAAAACTATTGCAATACTACTTTTAATATAAAAAAATTAGAAAGCAACTAAATGTTATCTGTGATAAAATTATAAACTATGTAAATATATTAGTCATTAGAGAATATCGCATATGTTTGTGAACTGAAGTGGAAAAATATTTTCTGTATTTTACAAAGTAAAAAGTACTTACAGAAGTATTTTTGCCCAATAGCTAGGATAATGGCACCCCACTCCAGTACTCTTGCCTGGAAAATCCCATGGGCAGGGGAGCCTGGTAGGGTGTGGTCCATGGGGTCACGAAGAGTCGGACACGACTGAGCGACTTCACTTTCACTTTTCACTTTCATGCATTGGAGAAGGAAATGGCAACCCACTCCAGTGTTCTTGCCTGGAGAATCCCAGGGACAGGGAGCCTGGTGGGCTGCCGTCTATGGGGTCACACGGAGTCGGACACGACTGAAGTGACTTAGCAGCTGCAGCAGCAGAAACAGATCAAATGTTCATCAGTGGATGATGGATAAAGAAATATGTTATACATATTTTGTATATGTATAACATATACATATGTAATACATATGTATACAAGTATTCCATGTATAATATACAATGGAATATTATTCAACTGTGGAAAGAAATCTTGCCATTTGTAACAAAGTGGATAAAACTGGAGGGCATTATGCTAAGTGAAATAACTCAAATATAGAAAGATGAATAGAACTCACTTGTATGTGGAGTAAATTTTAAAAAATCAAATTCATAGACACAGGGTACAGTAGAATAATGGTTACCAGGGACTGGGGAGATGTTGGTCAGAGACTATATAGATGCAGTGGGATGCAATTGCATATGGGATGAAAGTCTAGAGATCTAATGTATAATCATGATTACTGTACTTAATAATACTATGCTCAATAGCATTCAGCTCTTTGTGGCCCCATGGACTGTAGCCCACCAGGCTCCTCTGTCCATGGAATTTTCCAGGCAGGAAATATTGGGGCAGGTTTCCCTGCAGGTTTTCCAGGCAGGAATGTTGGGGCAGGTTTCCCTTTCCTACTCCAGGGAATGTTCCCAACCCAGGCATGGAACCGGTGTCTCTTGCATCTCCTGCATTGACAGGCAGATTCTTTACCACCAGCACCACTTGGGAAGCCTAATAATACTATAATAATACTCTATTAAAAGGTGCCAAGAAAATAGATATCAGAGGCACTTATCACACATAAAACTTAGTACCTAGTAAGGATATATTGTGTCAATTAGCTTGACTGTAGTCATTTCACTATGAATATCTATAAATCATCACATTGTACACCTTAAATATATGCAATTTTATTTTAAAATATTTAAAAAACTTACAGAATAGTATGTGTGGTTTAATCCAATTTAAGTAAAGAAAAAACAAACAATGGCATACTTATATGTATAAATATTTCTGAGAAAAAAATTGCCAAATTGTTGGTAGTAGTTTCTCTGAGTGTGGTCAGTAAACCTACATAGAATTTTCACTTTCAGCTTTTATAGTTTGAATTTTATGTAACTCCATTGTTAGTTACTTTTCAGCAAACCTTTGTACCAAAGTTTAACAAACAAAAATACAAAAACCATAGGTGTTCCAGTTGACAGATTTCAAAACCCGAATAGCCTTTTGTAACTAGTATCAAAATTACTAAATAGAGTAGTACTGATCCCCAGAACCTCTGCATTGTGCCCTGTTCTAAACCCCAACCAGGATTACCACTGTCCTGACCTCCAAAACCATAGATTCATTTTGCCTGGCCTTACTCCTGATGCGAAGGGGATTATGCAGTATACTTTTGTGCCTAGCATCTTTTATCCAGTATTTTGATTGTGAAATTCATGCATGTAGTTGCATGTGACTATAATTTGTTCATTCCTTTTACTATTTTATCCTCATTTATTTATGCTTTCTACAGCTGATGAGCACTTGTATTTGTTCCACTCTAATGGCATAATGAAAAGTATTTCTATATACATACTTGTGTATTTTTCTGAAGCTGTGTTATTGTGTGTGTGTGTATGTGTGTGTGTGTGCAGGGGTGTGTGTGTTTGTGTGTGTGTGTGTGTGTGTGTGTGTGTGTGTGTGTGTGAAGGGGTATATATATATGCCTTGGAGTGCAATGGCTGGGCCAAAAGATATACATATATTTAGGAGATATAACTTAAAAAGTACTGCCAAGCAGTTTTTCAGAGTGATTGTATCAATTATACTCCCACTAGTAGTTTATGAGAATTTTAGTTGCTCTGCAGACTTGAGTATGTTTGGCATCTTCTATTTCATTTTAGCCATTCTGGTGTATGTTTAGTGTTAGTGTTGTGGTATTTTAGCTTGCATTTCTCTGATGACTAACAATGCTGAGCATCTTTTTCATATATCTATTGGTCATTTGGATGTCTCCTTTTTTGAAGAGTCATTTGCTCCCATTCTTATAATAAACCAATTATTTTATTTTATTGATTTGTAGGAATTATATATATTTTTTATTGGCTATACATCTGTTATCAGAAATATATATTGCAAGTATCTTCCCCTGTTATATTGGTCAACTTTTTGCTCTCTTATTTGAGCCTTTTCTTAGACAAAAGTTCTTAATACAATTTATCACCATTTTCCTTTCTATTATAATTTTCCATATATTATTTAAGAACTCTTTGCCTATTCCATGGGCCTGTCATTGTATCTTGTTTTTAAGATTAAATTTTTAAAATTGCAAATACATTTCTGTAAAAGCTAAATATTTCCATCCAGGTCTTGGATTTTCAGATTTTTTTAAATGTGAGGCTATGGATGTATGTCTCTTTTATCCATCTCTGAATCTCAATAGCCTAGAAGGGTGGCTGCACAAAATATATTTTCCTAAAAATATCCCTTGGATGAATGAATACATTTATCTATTGAGATAGAAAACTGCCCCATCATTTCCCCAAATACTTGAAACAAAAGTTGAATTTTAGAATGTCTGCTATTTTCTTTTAATGAAAATATAAATTTTAGCAGGTGATAAACATGCATTTTCACTTTTCTGCACATTTTAATCAACATTGTTCTTAACACAAACCTTTAAAATGAAAAACACTTTGGTACTGCTCTGCTTTGGCCTACAAATCTTCTTATTTGTGAGTCCAGGATAAAAGCACATTCATGAGGTATAGCAGAAAACAGGAGTCAAGTTCAATCACACAGTACATGATATTCAAAGTTTCTTCTCTCACATGGTACCACATGTCTGATTTCATTTCTTTACCCAGCATAAATCACATGGCTGAGTCTAAAGTCAATGGCTGGGGCTATATTAGCATATATTAACAATTGATTATATGATTTAAGATTTTTGGCTCAAAAAATAGGATTTATTGATGACAGTATTGTCAAAAATGTGTTTCAATGAAAGTGTGCATATTTTTTTTCTTCATAGAGTACTTGCAAAAAAACCCTTCATTCACTATTTATCTAGTTTAAGGAAATAATATGATTTGGAAAAGCTAAAGGAAAGTTGACTGTACAATAGCAAATCAAGTTCAGTTCAGTTCAGTTCAGTCGTGTCCAACTCTTTGCGACCCCATGAATTGCAGCACGCCAGGCCTCCCTGTCCATCACCAACTCCCGAAGTTCACCCAAACTCATGTGCATCGAGTTGGTGATGCCATCCAGCCATCTCATCCTCTGTCATCCCCTTCTCCTCCTGCCCCCAATTCCTCCCAGCGTCAGAGTCTTTTCTGATGAGTCAACTCTTTGCATGAGGTGGCCAAAGTATTGGTGTTTCAGCTTTAGCATCAGTCCTTCCAAAGAACACCCAGGACTGATCTCCTTTAGAATGGACTGGTTGGATCTCCTTGCAGTCCAAGGGTCTCTCAAGAGTCTTCTCCAACACCACAGTTCAAAAGCATCAGTTCTTCGGCGCTCAGCTTTCTGCACAGTCCAACTCTCACATCCATACATGACCACTGGAAAAACCATAGCCTTGACTAGATGGACCTTTGTTGGCAAAGTAATGTCTCTGCTTTTGAATATGCTATCTAGGTTGGTCATAACTTTTCTTGCAAAGAGCAAGCATCTTTTAATGTCATGGCTGCAGTCACCATCTGCAGTGATTTTGGAGCCCAAAAAATAAAGTCTGCCACTGTTTCCCCATCTATTTGCCATGAAGTGATGGGACCAGATGCCATGATCTTCGTTTTCTGAATATTGAGCTTTAAGCCAACTTTTTCATTCTCCTCTTTCACTTTCATCAAGAGGCTCTTTAGTTCTTCTTCACTTTCTGCCATAAGGGTGGTGTCATCTGCATATCTGAGGTTATTGATATTTCTCCCAGCAGTCTTGATTCCAGCTTGTGCAGAAATCCAGCCCAGCGTTACCCTTTACTAAATACTTACTTCTCACAGAAATATGCCTTGATTTGTGTATTCTCTTTTAGTCGAACTAAATTTTATATATATCTGTATTATGTAAGTGTAAAACTTAGAAATTAAATGTTGTGTCAAAAAAATGCATGCACATGCATATTCTTGATATTAGATAATAATTGATACTATTTCTGTAATTCTTACTCTGATCCAAAATTTCTTTCACCAAATTTCCCATCAACTGGGGACAAGTAATTGTATTTCCAGGCTGAGCAATTATTAATTTCTTCCCTCAAATCCTGACTTTGGCTCCCTTTTTACTGCCACAGAGATGCCTCCAGCACCCTGATTGAGAGTTTTGTCTACATATCTGAATTGTAGCTGTTTTTATGAAATAACCTTCAGTTGTTTAATTTTAAAGCAATAGTTTCAATTACAGCATTTGATACAACATATAAATTTTTTAAATTGTCACTTAAATGTGAAGAGGGCCACTCTGAACCAAAACAAGAGACACTTAGGAGAAAAAGAGTTGATAGAAATGTGATTTTTCTCTGATCAGAAGGTACACCAGATTTTGGCTGTGTCTGAGCTTTTCTTGGCAGATATCTCCTTTTATTTGACTGGGCCACGCTAATTAGTTTCTAGGTCTTCTGTTTCTTTCTCTACCAGATTTTTCTAGTGAGAGTCCTATGTCCATTTCCTACTCATCCTTTCTGTCCTGATCAGCCAGCCTTTGGAACTCTGGTCATTCTACTCAGTTAAAAAAGACAGTAACGACCACCTCTGTGAGCTTTTCTTCAGCTCTCATTATTCTGGACTTATGGGAGGTGACAGTTAACTTTGCTTTCTTAAATTTCTCTCCTACCTATGTTTCCATTTTATAGCATTATCTTGATTGTTTTAACTTTATTATTGTCCCTACTCTTTCCTTCTCTTAAAACTAGGGCATTTCCCCAAACAGTTCTTTTTATGTCTTCTTCATTCGCTCTCCCAGAGACATGAATTTTTGACTGGTGATTGCCAATTTATTTTCTTAGCTCCATTTTCTCTTCTGAGATTTAGTTTCTTATTTCCAAATGATGGATAGTTTTTTTATACATCATTAATATACATTCACTCTGCCCCAGATGGAGTTTATATCCTCAACCCTGTATTTTCTTCTTTTCCTGACCTTTCTATTTCTGTTAATAATGCTATTTTCCCCTCAGTAATTGGTGAAAAGAATTGACCACATTACCCCTATCATCACCTCATAACAACTTGTCTTAATGATTCTCTTCTGAAATATATAGATTCCATTCTTTCAATCCATTTAGTTACATGTCAGTCTTTAATTAACATCCTTATCATCTTATTTCCCCCAAAGCACAGTAATAACCTAACTAGTTCCTCTGTAGTTAAATTATCTGTATCCTCCAGACATTCCACTGTAGTTTGGTTGCCTTAGCTTGACTTTGAGCATCTTCATCCCTTCCTCCACCCAATTTTTAAAACCTCCCTTTGTCCATAGGATAAATTCCAGCTGTTTTAAGTCCACTTAGTAGGAGAGATGAGAGTAATAAAGCTTATATGAGGGGTTCAAGTGAGTGTGAATGCTGAAAAATGATGTGATGAGACAAACATTCTATTTCTGGGAAATGAGAGAGATATCAGAAGTCTAACAAGAATGTAATGTCCTAGAAGGTGGGATACAGAGACTCAGAGTGTGTGACGCAATGAAACATCACAATGAGTAGAACAGGCATGTTTGAAAAGGGCCAAAAGCATGAAATCTAGAAGATAAAGTTGCAGAAGCTAAGAAGGCCAGGTAAAGTTTCAGTTGCCTCTTTGGAAAGTCTAAAGTCCACACCCCAAGCTTGCCTTTGTTGGTATTGGAATAATTCACTAAAGACAGATATACCACAACCTTCCTTTCCATCTTTGTATTCTATGCAGACTTCTTAAGCCAGATAGTCTATATAAGGCCTGAAATGGGGTCTTGCCTATTTCTCCAAATTCGTCTCTTAGCTCCCTTCTCTACATTCAGCTTTCCTGAATATTTTGCATGCCTCTGGCCTTTATAACAACATCCCCCAGAATCCTTCATATTCTCTGAAAACAAGCTCAAATATCTTATTCTTTTTGGAACATTCCTTAATCCCTTTGAATCAAATGATATCTTGTAAATAGGCCTATGTCACTTATCATACCTCACTGCTAGACAGCAAAAGAGACACAGATGTAAAGAACAGACTTTTGGACTCTGTGGGAGAAGGCAAGGGTGGGATGACTTAAGAGAATAGCATTGAAACATGTATATTACCATATGTGAAATAGACTGCCAGTCCAGGCTCGATGCATGAGACAGGGCACTCAGGGCCAAAGAATATATTCAACCTGATTTTGGTATTGACCATCTGGTGATGCCCATGTGTAGAGTCATCTTTTGTGCTGTTTTAAGAGGGTGTTTGCTATGACCAGTGTATTCTCTTGGCAAAACTCTCAGACTTTACCCTACTTCATTTTGTACTCCATGACCAAACTTGCCTGTTACTCCAGATATCTCTTGACTTTCTACTTTTGCTTTCCAATCCCCTATGATGAAAAGGACATCTTTTTTTGCCATTAGTTCTAGAAGGTCTTGTAGGTCTTGATAGAACCGTTCAACTTCAGTTTCTTCAGCATTACTGGTTGGGGCATAGACTTGGGTTACTGTAAAATTGAATGGTTTGACTTGGAAATGAACAGAGATCATTCTGTTGTTTTTGAGATGGCGCCCTGGTACTGCATTTTGGACTCTCTTGTTGACTATGAGGGCTACTCTATTTCTTCTCAGGAATTTTTACCCACAGTGGTAGCTATAATGGTCATCTGAATTAAATTCACCCATTCCAGCCCATTTTAGTTCACTGATTCCTAAAATGTCGATGTTCACTCTTTCCATCTCCTGCAGTTTACCTTGATTCATGTACCTAAGGTTCCTATGAAATATTGATGTCTGTTAAGACACATATGTTTTATATCTCCGACTAAACTTGAAGCTGTTTGAGAACACCAATTGAACCTCTTAAGTTTCTTTTCCAGTTTCAATTCATTGACAAAACATCTTACTTGGAGGAAGAGCTCAATAGTATGGGTTGAATGGGTGGGACACCTGGTAGAAGGGAGGTCAGGCCAGTTTCTGGTAGTTGGAAGACATCACAGAGAAGCATCACATGTTTCCCCTGCTTCCTGAGCTGGGGCCCTTTCTGAGAGCCAAGAGCACTGTGTGTCTCGAGCAGTGCTGGTAGGTAATCTGAAGGGTGAGTGGAGCCCTGGAATTCTGAAGGCTGCAGAGCATTTAGTGATGGGAAAATTGGCTCTGTGGACCACTTTATAGCAGATCTTTCTAGTTTTTAGCTTCTACTACTGGACTAACTCTTTAAACTTCATAAGTATTTTAAATAAAGCCCCTTGTGTTTCTTTCATATCAAAATCCATTTATTTTTATGACTCTGATAATACTACTGCATTTATCCCTTTTGTATCCAGTTTTGGGTTGACAACATATCTTTTTATGTTGATAAGTTTTGCACATATTTAAACTTCATTATATATTGGTTAGTGGAAGTGCAGGCTTGAGTTTCCAAGTATGGGTTGGCATTCATAATGGGATACAGTTAAAACCAAGTGGCTGGACCATCCCAGGGCAATGTTGTGTATAATTCCCCGATTGCACTCCTTACATCATAAATAATAATGAAAGTAAATGTACATTTACCAGAGAGAATCAACAAAACCCAGCCCTGATTTGCTGATTGCACTTTTCTCCCCAGGTATTAAAGCCAGCTTTCGAACAAGGGTGCCTGAAGGTTTGATTGTCTTTGCGGCATCACCTGGCAATCAGGAAGAGTATTTTGCAATTCAGTTGAAGAATGGACGCCCGTATTTTCTTTTTGATCCTCAGGTAAATGAATAATTATAAGAGTTGGCATTTTTGAGAGTTTATCAGTTGCTTATATTTTCACAATGAATCCTCACCAAAAACTTACAGATGAGTGCTTTATTATTCCCACTCTACAACAAGTAAAACGAAACTTCAAAAGTGATGTGACTTACCCACAGCTAAAATAGCATATTCAGTGCATTGAAATAAGATTAAGATGGTTATAGAGTAGAGAACAAAGAGAACAGTGGTAGGTTGAAAAGTTGGGTAGAGACTAAGTAATTTAGGATCTTGGAAGCAAATAAAGGGTTTAAATTATTCCTAAGGGCAGTTCAGTTCAGTTTAGTCACTCAGTCGTGTCCTACTCTTTACGACCCCATGGACTGCAGCATGCTAGGCTTCCGTGTCCATCACCAACTCCCAGAGCTTGCTCAAACTCATGTCCATTGAGTCGGTGATGCCATCCAACCATCTCATCCTCTGTCGTCCCCTTCTCCTCCCACCTTCAATGTTGCCTAGCATCGGGGTCTATTCCAGTGAGTCAGTTCTTCGAATCAGGTGGCCAAAGTATTGGAGTTTCAGCTTCAGCATCAGTCCTTCCAATGAATATTCAGGACTGATTTACTCTAGGATGGACTGGTTTGATCTTGCTGTCCAAGGGCCTCTCAAGAGTCTCCTCCAACCCCCACAGTTCAAAAGCATCAATTCTTTGGCACTTAGTTTTCTTTATAGTCCAACTCTCACATCCATACTGACTACTGAAAAAGACATAGCTTTGACTAGATGGACCTTTGTTGGCAAAGTAATGTCTCTGGTTTTTAATATGCTTTCTAGCTTTGTCATAACTTTTCTTCCAAGGAGCAAGGGTCTTTTAATTTCATGGCTACAATCACCATCTGCTGTGATTTTGGATCCCAAAGAAATAGTCTTTCCGTCTATTTGCCATGAAGTGATAGGACCAGATACCATGATCTTCATTTTTTGAATGTTGAGTTTTTAGCCAGCTTTTTCACTCTCCTTTTTAACTTTCATCAAGAGGCTTTTTAGTTCCTCTTCACTTTCTACCATAAGGGTGGTGTCATCTGTGTATCTGGTTATTGATATTTCTCCCTGCAAGCCTGATTCCAGCTTGTGCATCACCCAGCCCAGCATTTCTCATGATGTACTCTGCATATAAGTTAAATAAGCAGGGTGACAATACACAGCCTTGACGTACTCCTTTCCAGTTTTGAACCAGGGCAAATGGGAAACTGCTGCGTAACTGTCTAAGGGCAATGGGAAACTATTGCATAGTTGTCTTCACTTTTGTTAGAGGAAGGTTAGTAAGCATTTGCCATTACGTGCTGTATTGGGCCCATGAATAATTGAGGGAAAAGACTATGTAAAACCTTTTTCTCAAGTTTTCAGCTTAAAGCTTCTGATCTATGCTTGTCAAAGAAGTGTTTTCTGTTATAGTGGTAAAATAGGCACAAATTTTCCCTTGTATCTAAGGGATTGAGGTGAAGAGTTTCCTACACCCTGGAGACCCACTCATGTTGAAGAGAAAAGGCAGGGCCTGCTGGCCAAGTGTGCCTGAGCACCAACCCAGACCCAACAGAAGTCTTTAAGAGGCAGACTGAGCTCTTCCTGGGTGAGGAAGCTGGTAAAGCCATGAGCTGGCAACTGGCAAGGCCAAGGAAAAAAAGGATTATTCCTGATGTTTTAACAGTAGCCTGCTAACCACCTGGCTTGATAAGGGCTTGTGGGAATCCCCTAGAATTGAAGCTTCTTAAGGGATGCTCATAGGTGGGCAATGAGTAAGCAAATAAGAAATAGCCAACACCTAAGCACATCCGGCATCCTGGGAGAAAGGGGTAAGAAGCAGCTGTTTCTGAAGGCAAGGCAGATGGCATTTGGAAAACAAAAGCAGCACACTGAAGTTGATTGAATTACAGAACTGAAAATATTATTTTTCATTTGAATCCTTTAAGTTGATTACTTAGACGAGGGACTACTGAGATTCATTACTAGGTCAAAATATATAACAAAAATATGAAAACAAAGATTAAGGAGGATACAAATATGAAGGAGAAATTCAAAAGGAAAGCAAAAAACACATGCACAAGTAAAAGATGGATAAGAAATTAATGAAATATAAAATAGAGAAAATCTGATTTATGAAGACATCTTGATTATGAATTTATTGAAAGGACTCATCAAATGCCTGGCAAGATTAAGCAAAGCCTGTGCTTCTATAGGACCTCTGTGTGTCTCCATTATTCTGAGTGCTCTCTCTATACATAAATGCACACACATATGATCTCATTTAAACATCACACCAATTCTATAAGGTAGATACTTGTTATTCCCATTTTTGGAGAAGGCAATGGCACCCCACTCCAGTACTCTTGCCTGGAAAATCCCATGGACAGAGGAGCCTGGTAGGCTGCAGTCCATGGGGTCGCTAGGAGTCGGACACAACTGAGCGACTTCACTTCACTTTTCACCTGTTAAAATCTAAGTCAGAGTTAAATTAATTTTCCTAAAGTAATACAGCAGATCTGTGACCAAGCTTTTCAACATGGAAGAATACTTGTTGATGTCCAGAGACTCAATTAAAATGCCATCCATGCACTATATTGGAAGGAAATGTTTCAGCAAGAATGTTTCAGAAGAAAAAAAAAATAATAATCTGAAATATAGTGGAGAAGCAGTCGCGAGTGGTAAACCTAGGAATATTAAGTTCAGCCAAAGTATTTAATGACAGACTGAGTAGAGATGTGTTTTACAGTGCCAAAGAATCTTTGACATAGAAGAGACAGGCAGCAAAGGAAAAAGAAATCTGACAATTGTTTGGTGCTAAAATTACTAAGAGTTGAAGGAGAGGACAAAAGATGAATGACTTAAAAGTTTCTAAGGTGTCAGTTTAATAGAGGTGGGAGTTACAGTATAGGTCATATTAGTTTCTAGATTCCATAAAATAAATGGACAAAAATATTTGATTTTAAATGTGACAAAGAAGTTAATTACTAATAGAATGAAAACACTCCAAGAATGATTAACAAGATGAAAAAAAAAAAAAAAAAAGACTGCTAGATTGTAAAAGCAGCAAAAACAGAAAGGAAACAATCCATTAAAATAGAAGAATAATCAATGAGAAAGAAAAAAAATCTGGTTCTGCTTTTTCTACCTAAATCGACCTAATTTCTACCTAAATCGACCTAAATTACTATCTGGATGTATTTGAGACAAAGCCAGAAAGGGAAAACTTTAATCATATAGACATTTATTCATAGAGCTTTAAAAGTACACAACGTGGGTTCGTGTTGATTGCCTCTCTTCATTCTTGGAGTTGCCACATGAGGTACTGTTTTCTTCCCTGCTTTGGATGACGTGTCTTAACTAGAGTCACACAGTGATCTGATGATAGAACTGGCACTGAATTTAGTTTATTTCACTCAATGAAACATTGTTAAAAATGTCTTATCCTGGGACTTCCTCAGAGGTTCCAGTGGTAAAGACTCTACCTGCCAATACAGGGGCTGTAGGTTCAGGGAACTAATGACACAGGGTAAGGCCAACAACTGTAAACAAAGCAAAACAAACAAATGAAAAACCCTCTGTCACATAAGTAGATGTACAACCGATTTGCATAGGAAATAAAAATCTTTAAAAAAAACTGTATTGTACCCCAAGCACTGCAGAAGGCAATTATGCACTAGAAATGTGGGAATGAGGGAAAAACAAAATGCCACTCCAGCCATCCTCTCTTGGGATCCCCATCTTCCAAGACTGAAGTACAGAGTCTTGCTGAGCTTGGACATGGTACTGCCAGGATGGCTTCACACTGCCTCACACTTACAATCAGTCATGTGCTCATAAACATCCATCCTGGTGGTTTTGGGTGTAATTCTAGGTGACCACTCAAACCCTGGAGCTGCAGCTCTAATAATACAATGGCTACAGGTTTATTCACAGGTTTTGAGTATCTAATAAACGTGCCTTGCTTGCCACCCCCCCCCCCCACAATACTCCCTAAACATATAGAGCAAAATCTTTGCAGAATTAATCAAGAAATGGTTTTATCAGAACTGAAGCATGACTGCCATCTCTTTAACAGTGTTGTGTTTCTTTCTAAAGGATGTGATAGCTTCAGATTCTGCAGAAATGGAAGGCAAAGATGTTAAGCAATGCTTAATTCCACTCAGCCACATGATTGCTGTTCAGATCCTGAGGTTGGCTTCTAGAAAACTCTCTCCATCTCATCTTTTTCATCTCCTCTCCATGATAAGATAGACTGGTATAAATCATAGCAGAGTTCAAGGAAGTGTTCACAAGGCACTACCCACGATTCCCACCCCTTACCCTCCTCCCTTAGACAGTGCCTGAGAGTGCTCCTCACTCAAACTGACATTCCCCACTGCTCTGTCCCTGCCCTATATACCCAAATCCTGACCTGTATGCAAATCTGGGACTTTCCCTCCAAATATTAATGAAACTGTTAAAGCCAAACAGTTGGAGAACCAGGGGGATGAAGAGGGTTTAATGATGCCTTCAAAGTGCATTTTTACATGGAATAATACTATCCATCTACAAGGCAAAAGTTACCTGCATTTTCAGGAAAGTGACAATTAATATATACAAAAGAAAACAAGGTATTGATTGAGTAGACCTGCCTTAGGGTGTATTTGAAAAAATATAATCAGATGAATCACACTACATGCTCATGGGTCATGATGCTCTTTATACATGAGTCCATGAGCTCAAGCTAGCCAGGATTGGTCCTTTCTCACCACCAAGGAATTTATCCAGGTTACCTGGACATATTTGCTAACTTTTTAATGAAATCGCCATGTATTATTATCAGACAAATAATTGTGGAAACTGGGGTTTGGAGACTATGTGATATAGTCTTACATTTTTTTTCTGTTTTGGGTTAGGAATATGAATACAGTTTTTTTTTCCTCCTTTTAAAAAATTGACTAGTGAAAGACTAGAGATCTCTTCAAGAAATTAGAGATACCAAGGGAACATTTCATGCAAAGATGGACTTAATAAAGGACAGAAAGGGTATGGACCTAACAGAAGCACAAGATATAAGAGGAGGTGGCAAGAATACACAGAAGAACTGTACAAAAAAGATCCTCATGATCCAGATAATCACGATGGTGTAATCACTCACCTAGAGACAGACATCCTAGAGTATAAAGTCAAGTGGGCCTTAAGAAGCAACACTACGAACAAAGCTAGTGGAGGTGATGGAATTCCAGTTGAGCTATTCCAAATCCTAAAAGATGATGCTGTGAAAGTGCTGCACTCAATATGCCAGCAAATTTGGAAAACTCCGCAGTGGCCACAGGACTGAAAAAGGTCAGTTTTCATTCCAATCCCAAAGAAAGGCAATGCCAAAGAATGCTCAAACTACCACACAATTGCACTCATCTCACACGCTAGTAAAGTAATGCTCAAAATTCTCCAAGCCAGGCTTCAACAATATGTGAACCATGAACTTCTAAATGTTTAAGCTGGAATTAGGAAAGGCAGAGGTAGCAGAGATTAAATGGCCAACATCTGCTGGATTATCAAAAAAGCAAGAGAGTTCCAGAAAAACATCTATTTCTGCTTTATTGACTATGCCAAAGCCTTTGACTGTGTGTGTCACAATAAACTGTGGAAAATTCTGAAAGAGATGGGAATACCAGACTACCTGACCTTCCTCTTGAGAAATCTGTATACAGATCAGGAAGCAACAGTTAGAACTGGACATGGAACAACAGACGGTTCCAAATAGGAAAAGCAGTATGTCAAGGCTGTATATTGTCACCCTACTTATTTGACTTATATGCAGAGTACATCATGAGAAATGCTGGGTTGGATGAAGCACAAGCTGGAATCAAGATTGCCGGGAGAAATATCAATAACCTCAGATATGCAGATGACACCACCCTTATGGCAGAAAGTGAAGAAGAACTAAAGAGCCTCTTGATGAAAGTGAAAGAGGAGAGTGAAAAAGTTGGCTTAAAGCTCAACATTCAGAAAACAAAGATCATGGCATCTGGTCACATCACTTCATGGCAAAAAGATGGAAAAACAGTGGAAACAGTGGCAGAGTTTATTTGGCGGGGGGGCGGGGGGGGGGGGCTCTAAATCACTGCAGATGGTGACTGCAGCCATGAAATAAAAAGATGCTTACTCCTTAGAAGGAAAGTTATGACCAACCTAGATAGCATATTGAAAAGCAGAGACATTACTTTGCCAACAAAGGTCTGTCTAGTAAAGGCTATGGTTTTTCCAGTGTTCATGTATGGATGTGAGAATTGGACTATAAAAAAAGCTGAGCGCCCAAGAATTGATGCTTTTGAACTGTGGTGTTGGAGAAGACTCTTGAGAGTCCCTTGAACCTCAAGGGGATCCAACCAGTCCATCCTAAAGGAGATCAGTCCTGAATGTTCATTGGAATAAATGATGCTGAAGCTGAAACTCCAATACTTTGGCCATCTGATGCGAAGAGCTGATCATTTGAAAAGACCCTGATGCTGATAAAGCAGGAGTAGAAGGGGACACCAGAGGATGAGATGGTTGGATGGCATCACCAACTCAATGGGCATGAGTTTGGGTAAACTCTGGGAGTTGATGATGGACAGGAAGGCCTGGCGTGCTACAGTCCATGGGTTTGCAAAGAGTTGTACATGACTGAGCAACTGAACTGAACTTTTTAGAATCGAAGTGTACAGGCCATGGGGTCACAAAGAATCAGATATGACTGAGCAGCTGAGCACAGTACAACACATAGTTGATTTACCATGTTGTGTTTCTGTGTATGGCACAGTGACTCCGTTAAACATATGAAGTGAAGTGAAGCAAAAGCCACTCAGTTGTGTCCGACTCTTTGTGACCCCTTGGAGTATACAGTCCATGGAATTCTCCAGGCCAGAATACTGGAGTGGGTAGCTGTTCCTTTCTCCAGCGGATCTTCCCAACCCAGGGATCGAACCCAAGTCTCTCACATTGCAGGCAGATTCTTTGCCAGCTGAACCACAAGGGAATCCAAGAATACTGGAGTGGGTAGCCTATCCCTTTTCCAGCGGATCTTCCTGACCAGGAATCAAACCAGAGTCTCTTGCATTGCAGGCGGATTCTTTACCAACTGATCTATGAGGGAAGCCCTATATATATATGTTTATGTATATAAAGTGTATAAATATATATGTAATACTATAAATAAATATATATATATATAAAATATTCTTTTCCATTATGGTTTATCACAGGATATTGAATATCGTTCTCTGTGCTATACTGTAGGACCTTGTTGGTTATTCATCCTATAACACTTTGCATTGGATAATCCCAAACTCCCAATCCTTTCTTCCTCCATTCTCTTCCCCCTTGGCAACTAAAAGTCTGTTCTGTATGTTATGAATATTGTTTCTTGAACAAAGTAAGAGCCACCCCAAATTTGAAGAAGCTGAAGAGTTTGTTTTACATGTCTGTCACTGACATTCAAAATATTTATATTTTAAATAATTTAGGTACCACTTCAAGCTAGTTTTATTTTCCTTGTGTCTTAAAGGATACAAGGTTATCTAATGATCACTTTACTGCACTCATCAGACAAGTAGTTATTTACTCAATGTGTCTTTCTTATCTGAGTGTACAGTCCAGGGAGGGCAGGACATCCTTGAGGCTCAGTGCAGTCCTAGGAACATGCATGCTTAATCACTCAGTCGTGTCTGACTCTTTATGACCCCATGGACTGTAGCTTGTCAGGCTTCTCCGTCCATGGAATTCTCTGAGCAAGAGTACTGGAGCGGGTTGCCATTTCCTTCTCCAGGGGGTATTCCCAACCCAGGGACTGAACCCTTGTCTCCTGTGTCTCCTGCATTGCAGGTGGATTCTTAACATGCTGAGCCTTGGAATATAGTAGGTAATACTACATAAATGTCTGTTGACAGATTGGCTGACTTCCTGGCTTGATAAATATTGGTAAAATAGTGTTCATAATCAAAGAAAATTACTCATTTTCTAGGATAAAATTTCTGACTCTTTAATGATAATTTAATTTAGTTCTTATTTGTTTTAATTTGTCAATTGTTAGATACTTTGACTTGTATCAATGGTTGTTTTCAGATTACTGTTCCTGAATCCATTCAAAGTAATTAAATATTGAGTTGTGGAAACAGCATTATGTAAGAATTTAAAGTTACTCTCTAACACATAGTTTCAAAATACCTGTAGTCATTGTGTATGCATGCTCAGTTGCTCAGTCATGTCTGACTCTTTGCGACCCCATGAACTTTAGCTCACCAGGCTCCTCTGTCCATGGTATTTTCCAGGCAATACCTGGAGTGGGTTGCCATTTCCTACTCCAGTACTCATCATGTAGTTTGTTCTTTTAAAAGTATCTTAAATAAACTTAAGTAATGAATTTTTATGCAACAGTGTAATTCTACATAAAGTTGTAGAATTCATTCAATGAAATGAATCCAGTTCACTATATTAAGACATATTTGTGAGAAAGGGAAAAGATTTCTTATAGTATTTAAAACTGGATATATGTTTGCATATTATGCACTGAATACTTAGAATGATTGTTCAGTTCAGTTCAGTTCAGTTCAGTCGCTCAGTCATGTCCGACTCTTCACAACCCCATGAATCGCAGCACACCAGGCCTCCCTGTCCATCACCAACTCCCGGAGTTCACCCAGACTCACGTCCATCAAGTCAGTGATGCCATCCAGCCATCTCATCCTCTGTCATCCCCTTCTCCTCCTGCCCCCAGTCCCTCCCAGCATCAGAGTCTTTTCCAATGAATCAACTCTTCGCATGAGGTGGCCAAAGTACTGGAGTTTCAGCTTTAACATCATTCCTTCCAAAGAAATCCCAGGGCTGATCTCCTTCAGAATGGACTGGTTGGATCTCCTTGCAGACCAAGGGACTCTCAAGAGTCTTCTCCAACACCACAGTTCAAAAGCATCAATTCTTCAGCACTCAGCCTTCTTCACAGTCCAACTCTCACATCCATACTTGTTAGGAGTCACTAAAGAAAAAGTACTCCATTTTTTAACTGCTGTATTTTTTATTGTCTCAAAAAGTTGGCTATAGTCTTCCCATTTTTATTAGATTAATTTCAATTTGGAAATACTTGATCAGATGATATTTTATTGACTAGTAATGACTTATGGTTCTCATTTAAATGTTTTATGTTCATTCACATAATAAACTGACTTCACTTAGAGAAGTGGTGAAAGTGAAAGCTTTCAAAAAATTCAGAATAGCATCTATTTAACATGTCTAATATTTTCCAAATAGAAAGAACAAACTGCACCAGGTTTGACACCAGACTTAACCGCAGAATTATTCTCTTAATATTGGTGGGGGAAACATCTTAAACTATCATCAAAAAAATAGTATGCTGAGTTCTCCTAAGTATGAAGAAAATTTGGCATAGTGAGGCTATCTGTTATGTATTGGAATGTGTCACCAATAAGTGTGATTTCTGATGGAGAGAACTATTAATGCTTCAGATTGTTGCCAAACATAATATGAAGAACCACTTACTCAGACACCTGATCTTTAGAATGCAGCATCGTTGGTAACAATTTTAACGCTAACTAAGTACACTTTGATGAGACAGCATTTAATAAAATGCTCATTAATTTCATCATTAGCAAGGGTATGCTAAGAAGTAAGCCAGTTTCTTATGTTACGCCCAATTAGCATCCCATGCTAGTAATCCCATTAGTATTGTTGAATTCACTAATGGAAAAACTAATGGGCATGCTACCAGGGCACATTAATTGGGCACGACACCAGTTCTGGTTTTAATTATTAAACTACGATAATGAAATGTGTGTTTGTAAAATATTAAAATGTTGAAATTGGGTGGAAGAAAATAAAAGAATATGTAGAAAGAAAGAGTTATATGGGAAGTCAACTTATAAAGATTTGAGAACTTATCAAAATGCTCATATTTCTAGCTGATTGAGTTGCCTATAAAAGTTGGGGTATTGTCCATGTGGGAAGCAAACCCTCCCCTACTCATGGGAAATTAAAAGCTCTTTTTTGGTAATATGAAATCCTGTATGTCATACATGTTGTCATCCTCTGTATGAGGCCTGGCAGGAGCCAATTAAATGCATAGAATGGACAGGGTATGTTGCTGAAGCTATTTTAGAGAAATATAAACAAATGTTTTATTGACAATGGTGTGATTAATACTGTACTTTTGTGATATTAAACCATCACCATATTACATCAGATAATTGTCAGTTTTATCAGTTTTGAAAACCAGTATAGCAAAATAATTAGAATATGATGAAACATTCCAAGTAATTTAAACATTTATTTTGTAATATTTTATCCAATCTTTTTTTTGGTTTTGTTTTTAAAATATTGTATTGATTGAAGTTAATTATTTCTAAGGGCCTTCTCCTGTGGTTCAGCTGGTAAAGAACCTGCCTGCCAATGCAGGAGGCACAAGAGACACGGGTTTGTTCCCTGGTTTGGGAAGATCCCCTGGAGAAGGAAACGGTAACCCACTCCAGTATTCTTACAGTCCCATGGGGTTGCAAAGAGTTGGACGTGACTGAAGACGCTCAAAGAAAGAAAGCAAAAATTGTTTTCCTTTTGAAGGTTTAGAGTAATTTCCTGTGTTTTTTTTTTTTCTTTAATCATAGTAGTTTTAAATGATGATGGTGAAAGTGAAAAGTGAAAGTGAAGTCGCTCCATCATGTCCGACTCTTTGCCACCCCGTGGATGGTAACCTACCAGGCTCCACGGTCCATGGGATTTTCCAGGCAAGAATACTGGAGTGGGCTGCCATTTCCTTCTTCAGGGGATCTTCCCAACCTAGGGATCGAACCTGGGTCTCCTGCATTGCAAACAGATGCTTTACCATCTGAGCCACTAGGGAAGCCCAAATGACGATGGTAACAAAGTTGAAATATCTTTTACTTAGTCTTATGTGTTCACTAACATTAAAAAACGCACCATTGTGCTAACCATGATATACGTGGCCCCAAAGTGTTAAGATGAAAGAGATCTCTTCTCTTTATTTTCTTATCCTCACTTCCTCTGAGCTAATCTCTAAATACCTGCCATTTCCTGATTTTATCCATTTAGGAACTCATTTTTAACTCTGATACTATTACCTTAAGCAAAAGTGCAAATGCTTGATTTTAGACTACAAATCACTGAGTACTAAGTTTAACCACAATACTTATGTTAAAGGTATTAGCAACTAGTTTTTTTTAATTTAAACTTTTTATTTTATATTGGTGTATAGCCAGTTTACAATGTTGTGATAGTTTTGGGTAGACAGCAAAGGGACGCACCCATACATGTACATCTGTCTATTCTCCTCCAAACTTCCCTCACCCCATGCTGCCACCTCACAAGGGGCAGAGCTCCACGTGCTGTACAGTAGGTCCTTGGTTATCATTTTTAAGTACAGCAGTGTGTACATACCTGTCCCAGACTCCCTAACTATCCCTTCCCCTCATGCTTCCCCCCTGGCAACAATAAATTCATTCTCTAAGTCTGTGAGTCTGTTTTGTAAATAAGCTCATTGGTATCATTTCTTTTTAGATTCTACACATAAGGGATATTGTGATATTTTTCTTTTTCCATCTTTCTTCACTCAATATGATAACCTCTAGTAACTAATTTTTAAAGTGAATCTAATTCCTTCTTGGTATTCATCGTGTAGTGAAGGTAAAAGAAACTAACTTGCCACACATTTTACTATCTTTAGAGCAGAATCATTTTAATGGTACTATATTAGTTTCAAAGTCTTGTCTTTTTCATATTTCTGGCCCCAAATTTAAAATATTAGAATAGAAAATTCATTACCTTTTGTTTGAGTATAGTTACTTATGTTTGAGTATAGTTACTCAAAATCCAAGTGTACTTATAAGAGATTTTCATTCTGAAGAGTTCTTTTCAGATTTGAGCCTCATGGTAATGCAGAAATACATCAGAGAAATGCCAGAATGATGTATCAACTTTAACTTTGAATTCTGTTTGAAATGTGTACATGCTTGCCTCAGGATTGTGTTGAAATTTATAAATTGGTTTCTAACAAATATACATGTATGAGTAACATGTATATACAGATGCTTCCTCCTTGGAAGAAAAGCTGTGACCAACCTAGATAGCATGTTAAAAAGCAGAGATGTTACTTTGCCAACAAAGGTCCATCTAGTCAAAGCTTTGGTTTTTCCAGTAGTCATGTACGGATGTGAGAGTTGGACCATAAAGAAAACTGAGCACTGAAGAATTAATGCTTTTGAACTGTGGTGTTGGAGAAGACTCTGGAGAGTCCCTTGGGCTACAAGGAGATCAAACCAGTCAATCCTAAAGGAAATCAGCCCTGCATATTCATCGGAAGGACTGATGCTGAAGGTTAAACTCCAGTACTTTGGCCACCTGATGCAAAGAACTGACTCATTTTAAAAGACCCTGATGCTGGGAAAGATTGAAGGCAGGAGGAGAAGAGGGCGACAGAGGATGAGATGGTTGGATGGCGTCACCAACTCGATGGACATGAGTTTGAGCAAGCTCAGGGAATTGGTGATGGACAGGGAAGCCTGGCATGCTGTAGTCCATGGGGTCGCAGAGTCAGATGTGACTGAATGAATGAACTGACTGAATATGTATATTTACTCGCTGATTTTTTTTCACTCATTCATTCCCTTAAGGGGTCTGCAGTGGAAGTTACCACAACTAATGATGATGGTAAACAATATAGTGATGGCAAATGGCATGAGATAATTGCTATTAGGCATCAAGGTTTGGGCCAAATCACACTTGATGGGCTGTTCACAGGTAAGATCTTCCTTGACAAATATAAATGCCTCTATTGCTATGCTGATGTTGCCATACTCCTCTGTGCTTTTATTTCTTCATCCCTTTTTTCACCTGTTTATCCCTTCTTCATCTAAATTGCTGTTGATTTTGCTTTTGAGGTGTTCTTAAATGATGAAATTTTGGCAACTATTTTCTCCTCTATGCAGGGTTCAATAAAACAAAAATAAGAGCAAAGTCATCAGTATCAACTTTGTGTTATTTTCAGGTCTTTACAGTTTGCAAAGACTCTTACTTAGTTTTGCTTTACTTTTACTTGCAATGAGGGGAGTCATTGGAGAATTTTGAAAGGAGGATGACATGATATGACTTCTTTCTTTAAAATTAACACTCTGGGTACTCTTTGAGGGGTAAATTTTAAGGGGAACAAAGATGGAAGTATGGACCTAAGACAAATAGATGTTTCTCTAGCAAAGATGGGTTTATTCAGAATCAGCAAAGAATTTCAGTTCAGAGTCTGCAATCTTTTTTACATATTTTTTATTTATTTTTTTATTGAAATATAATTGGTTTACAGAGTTTTGTTGTTTTCTATCAAACCTCAACATGAATCAGCCATAGATATACATATATCCCCTCCCTTGTGAACCTCCCTCCCCATCCCACCTCTCTAGGTTATTCAGAGCCCCTGTTTGAGTTTCTGAGCCATACAGCAAATTCCCATTGGCTATCTATTCTATGTATGGTAATTAAGTTTCCATGTTACTCTTTCCATACATCTCACCCTCTGCTCTCTTCTCCCCATGTCCATACATCCATTCTCTATGTCTGTTCCTCCATTGCTGCCCTGTAAATAAATTCTTAACTACCATTTTTCTATATTCAATATATATGTGTTAGAATATGATATTTATCTTTCTCTTTCTGACTCACTTCACTCTGTATAATAGGTTCTAAGTTCATCCACCTCATCAGAACTGACTCAAATGTGTTCCTTTTTTGGCTGAGTAATATCCCATTGTGTATATGTACCACAACTTCTTTATCCATTCATCTGTTGATGGGCATCTAAGTTGCAATCTTGGTGCCATATATAGCTCCCACACAGCAATGGAAGATAAACTCTTTTATAGAGTGGAAAAGGAAGTTTGAAGAGCTGTAGTAAACAAGCATGAGTCTTTTCATTGGCCAAGTCATTGCCAAGAAAGAAGAGTCTTCTTCCTGATAGACTCATCACATGAGAGCTCCTCTTTCTGGCCTTCCAGATCTATTTAATTGAGGTTTCTTTTTGTTATTTTTTTATATTTCCCCTCCCTTGATCAGGATTTCTCTTTCAGAGTACCATTGATCAAGAGTCAGGTTTTCTAGTTTCAATGGCTTTTTTCCCCTTAACTTCAGGAACTACCTTTCCTGGGTATGGTATCTCACATCAGAGCGGAATAGCACAGAATGGGAAATTACTGAGTTCATATTTGAGTAGCAAGGGGGAGTAGGAGGGATAACTCTCAGACTGTTTGTATCTATAGTCCCTGTTCTGTATTATCAAGATCAAGGACACTGAAGACGATCTGAAGCATTATGTCATCACCGATGTTTAGCAATAAATTTCCAACAGACTTGGTTCAACCATCTTCAGGAAGTTGCCTCATCAGATGTCGTCTGCTTCAGTTATGGGAAATAATTACTTTAATATCACCAGATTATTTGAGGTTCCTTCAGAATTTGGAGAGTCTAGGAATCTATTCCTTGGACTCTCGTGGCACAAGCCTTGCTTAGCAATACCTGATGAGGCTTCTCTCGTGAGGTTGAAGAAAGTTCTTCTGGAGGTATCTTTTCTAATAGATAAAATATTCAGGTTGGAAAGTCTTCATCTCTTGAGAGCACAGTATAAAAAGATTGCTCTACCAAAACATGGTTATTTTTAATAGGAGAAATTTGGCCTTCAAATTATTGGAATATCTCTCCTTTTTCAGTTGGAGGCCAAAAAAGCAGGAACCAAATGTGCTGGGTGTCCTGCAACTGTTTCAAAGGGTGAGAATTTTTGAGTTCCAAAAAGTGTGGATCTGAGATTTAGAGAGGCCAATAGCAATGCTTTGGGCCAAAGTACTTGTAGGACCTCTACTGATTTTGCCAGTTGAGTATTAATAATGCCATTACTGTGATCAGCTGAACCGCAGGACTGAGAGTGGTAAGCACAATGAAAATGTTGTAAAACTGCCAAACAGCACAGATTTGTTGAAGTACTTGGACAGTAAAATAGATTCCTCAATCACTATTAAGTGTGTCTAGATCTAAGTATAGCTCTTGTTCTGATATCAGTTGCCCTAAATATCAAACCTGGTTTTGGGCAAACTGCAATATTTCTTTGGTGACCTTATGTCCCTTTAAGGCTAACAGCTTTAGTAAATGGTTGCTGTCTTCCTGTGAGCAGGCTTAAGAAGATCAAAGAGGCAAATCATTCACACATGCAACAGAGTAGACCTATAGGGAACTTTATATCATCTAGATCAACCTTTGGGTTTTACAAGAAATAAGAAGGGCTCAGTAAAACCCTGAAGCATTACTGTCCAGGTGAATTGTTTTTCTTCCCAAGTAGAGGTAAAAAGATGCTGGTTAGTTCATCAAGTGGAATACTGAAGAATTCACTGAATAAATCAATTGCAGTAAAGAATTTGCTTCCAGTAGGAATAGATGTTAGAATATCTGAAGGTTAGGAACATCAGGGTATCAGGGAGCAACAATGTTGAGGTCCTGGACAATCCTCCACTCTGCCCTTAAGTTTTCTCACAGATGAAATAGCATCATTACAGGAACTAGTATGCAGATAATAAAGCCTCGAGCTTTGTAATCTTCTATTATAGACTTTATGCCTTGAAGGGCTTCTATACGTATAGGGTATTGATTAACTCTGGGAAGAGATTTTGAAGGATCTACTTGAATCTAGATGGGAGCAGGCATGCTGTGAATTTTGCCAATGTCAGTTGGAAATTTTGCCCATAAGGATGGTGGAGACTGATTCAGTAGGGACAAACGATCAGTGTTTCCAAAACCATCTCTAGGACTGTCAAAGACAGAACAAATAAAGATGGCAAAGGGTTATTTAATTCAACTGGCTGTTTATTTTGATGACTACTCTGAAATTCCGGAGAAGGCAATGGCACCCCACTCCAGTACTTTTGCCTAGAAAATCCCATGGATGGAGGAGCCTGCTAGGCTGCAGTCCATGGGGTCGCCAGAGTTGGACACGACTGAGCAACTTCACTTTCACTTTTCACTTTCATGCGTTGGAGAAGGAAATGGCAACTCACTCCAGTGTTCTTGCCTGGAGAATCCCAGGGACGGAGGAGCCTGGTGGGCTGCCATCTATGGGGTCGCACAGAGTCGGACATGACTGAAGCAACTTAGCAGCAACAGCAGCAGCACTCTGAAATTCAAGAAATATTTCTCCCTTTTGGAACACTAGCAATAGTAGTTGTCCCTAATAAATGGGTAGGGACAGAGGAACTAAGGAAAAAAAGGCATGTATCTCTCAAAGGGCCTAAAGGAAAGGGAATAGGTCCCAGAGACAAGAACCTCTTTAGATTTGTTAGACATCCTCACTATTTGAACTGTTTTAGGACTCGGAGGCAGAGGGTTCTTTACAGTCGCGAGGTAATTATAGCCCAGAGTATATGAGTGGTGTCAGGACTAGAAGAAATTCAACCCCAATCTTAAGAAACATTTCCCTAAGCTGATTAAGATGGAGGATTAGGAGGAGCCCCTGTAGTTCCTCAGAGGCCATTGGTGAGTAGTGGGAGGAGGCTGGAAAGGTTTTTATAAAATTTTATTAGAGATAACTACACTCATTGGTTATGTATTGTCTATGACTGCTTGAGGCTGTATGGTCTACAGACTAAAATACATACTACCTGGCTCTTTCCAGAAGAGTTTTGCTAAACCCTAATATAGAGCATGACTGTGAGGTTTGGGACTTGAGCAACTGGAAGAATGTAACTGGCATAACTAGGGTGGGCAAGCTAGTTGGAGAAGTAGATTCAGAGAGAAATGTCCAGAGTTTGGTTTGAACATGTTAAGTGTTAGGTACCTATGAGCCATCCAAGTGGAAATATCATGCCGAGTCCTGGATCCCAGTACATTTAGAGAGGATTTCAGGATTAGAGATAAAAAAGGGGAGTTACCAGTTCAGGATGTATTTAAAGCCACAGTCCCAGATATAAGTAGGGATAATTAGAGTGGTTTGGGCTCTGGGGAAAAAAAAATGCCATTCTCACAAAGAATGATGGAGTTAGTTAGGAATTTCTAACTTTTCTAAATTTCTAACATTTCTCTCTGAATCTGCTTCTCCAACTAGCTTGCCCACCCTAGTTATGCCAGTTACATTCTTCCAGTTGCTCAAGTCCCATATCTTGCAGTCGTGCTCTACATTAGGGCTTAGCAAAACTCTTCTGGAAAGAGCCAGGTAGCATGTATTTTAACCGGAGATTTGCATTTGTATGCAGCACACGGAGGGACCCAGGCCCTTTCAGAGTTCTCACAGTTCTCCCTCTTCATCCTTTTAGAGGACTTATGGTGTTTATGTGGGTGGTAAGGAGATCTTGGAACAGAGGAGGTCTGGGTTATTCTAACATCAAGATGTTGGGATGATAATTAAGAACCAGTGAATAAAAGTAGCCAATAGCAGAGAACCAAGAGGGAAGTGCATCCCGAAGCACAAGGAAGGGTTTAATCATTTGGTAAATTTGTAGAATAGATTGTCCTGCTGAAGTTCTCATCTGCTTTTCCATCCACAGGCTCTTCAGCCACCACGAATGGTGGTACTGTTATTGGAGAGAACACAGGAGTGTTTGTGGGTGGGCTGCCACAGGGTTACACCATTCTCAGAAAGGATTCTGGTGAGTTTGGGGAAAGTATAGAATTTATATGTTGTCTCCATAATTGGGGCTCCCCTGGTGGCTCAGCGGTAAAGAATCCTCCTGCAATTTAGGAGATGTGGGTTCCATCTGTGGGTCAGGAAGATCCTCTAGGGAAGGAAATGGCAACCTGTTCAGTAGTCTTGCCTGAGAAATCCCATGGACAGAGGAGCCTGGCAGGCTACAGTCTATAGGGTTGTAAAAAGTCAGACATGACCTAGTGAATGAACACCACCACAATTTAGTGTAGAATCAAACTATATCATGTTAAAGTATGGATAATTATATTATTTTCTACCTCATGCTGTATTTCCTACATCACTATGTCAAAAATTTCCTTTAGATCTCTTATTTTCTAGAGGAACCATGTATTACTTATATTTAAATTCTTAGAAACCAGTTCTTGATATATCAAAGAAGGTAATTAAACTTTTGCTGAAATAAATTATACTAATTTAAGTCAAAGTTTTATAATTTGGGGGTCAAAGGTATGAAAAACTTTGAATTTTGGAGAGGGATATATTTAAATCCTTGACTTATTATAGTTACCTCCTCAGAAATACCTGTAGAGAGTGGAGAGTTTTCATTTGGTCACTCTAGACTGGTGGTGAAGTCTCCTGAAAGCATTCATGCACGCATGCATGCACACACACACACACACACACACTGAAAGGGAGAGTTATCTTCCCATCAAGCATGCTTCTTAGGTGACAGTAGTGGTAAAGAATCTGCCTGCCAATGTAGGAGATGCAAGAGACACAGGTTCAATCCCTGGTTTGGGGAGATACCCTAGAGTGGAAAATGTCAACCCACTCCAGCATTCTTGCCTGGACAATTCCATGGACATAGGAATCTAGCAGACTACATTCCATGGGGTCACAAAGAGCTGGACACAACTGAGCCACTCACATACACACACATACTCACATACACACATGCTTCTTGGCTCTGGTACATGCAGGAACCAGGAGGAGAGCATACCCCAGTACCAACTACCCCTCTTGTAGAGGACATCATTCCATTATAAATAAATCCTTTGACATTGTGCATATAACTTGACTTTGTGAAACACTGATCACTGGTAAATACCTTCCCTAGGTTCAGGTCGTGAACTCAAAAGCTGAGAATTCAGCTTTGCACTGACTTGTAAGGACATAGCCGTATGAAATGCAACCTCAGCTTCAGGTGCCTTCTTGCCCTCTCAACTTTTTTTTTTTTTTTTTTGCTCTTTAATTCTATTATCTGCTCACTTTTTCTCTTTCCCAACCCCTTATGACCACCCTATTTACTGTGTTCATAAGCCCCACACTTACTTGGTCTGGGGAGTTCAAAAAGTAAGTGTAACATTATATTAATGCCTAAAAATTGGTGGCTCAGATGGAAAAGAATCTGCCTGCAATATGAGAGACCTACGTTCCATTCCTGGGTTGGGAAGATGCCCTGGAGAAGGCAATGGCTACCCACTCCAGTATTCTTGACTGGAGTATCCCCAGGGACAGAACAGCCTGGTGGGCTATAGTCAATGTGGTCACAAAGAGTTGGACACGACTGAGTGACTAAGCACACACATTGCTTTACTTGTATAACAGACTGGGTTCATAATGCTGAAGGTACTAAATTATAAAATATGGATTGTGTAGATGGACTTGCTTTAAATCTTGCTTTTAAAATGTGTTATTGCACTTTTATTTTTAAGACCAGAAGCAGATGAAATCTTCTTGTTAATTCAAGAGGCAATGATCTTGCTATTACTGTAAAACCAAGGTTTTTGTGCAAACATCTCTTTCTCCAGATAAGATGACTCTTAAACTAGAGCATAGCATACCAATTATTAGCACTTACCATAGCTTCTGGCAATGGCACCCCACTCCAGTACTCTTGCCTGGAAAATCCCATGGACGGAGGAGCCTGGTAGGCTGCAGTCCATGGGGTCACTGAGAGTCGGACACGACTAGGCGACTTCACTTTCACTTTTCACTTTCATGCATTGGAGAAGGAAATGGCAACCCACTCCAGTGTTCTTGCCTGGAGAATCCCAGGGACGGGGGAGCCTGGTAGGCTACCGTCTATGGGGTCACACAGAGTCGGACACAACTGAAGTGACTTAGCATAGCATAGCATAGCATAGCTTTTGGCATGGGTGTTTATGTGAGTTATTAAGAAGTTTGTTGGAAGAAGGCAGTGAGACCTATAGCCTCTTTCTTTTACTTTAATGGCACATCAAATTAATTGCATGAAAAAAATTTCTCACAGTACATATTTCTTGATATCTATCAACCCCTGCAGACATAGTCCAAAAGGGTTTTGTGGGCTGTCTCAAGGATGTGTATTTCATGAAGAATTATAATCCCTCTGCTACTTGGGAGCATCTGGTTTGGCAGAGTTCTGAAGAGCAAACCAATGTGCATAACGACTGGGAGGGATGCCCCACTTCACTCCAAGAGGGAGCCCAGTTTCTAGGGACAGGTAAGCGTCTAAAACAGACATTGGTCATTGATTAACTTGTATGTTCTATCTTGGTGTAATTTAGTCTCCCCAATCTGATTATTTTGACCTCATATGAACCTGCTGTCACAGAAACACCTAGTTATGCCATGATGCCCATACACATATTTTCAATGTCTGAATATATAATATAAAATTGTAAGATTCATAACTACATATTCATGTGTAAGATCTCTGACAGTTTTGAGTTTACATATGATAGTGACACTAATGTCCATTTGTAAGTCCACTGTTTTACTTAGAATATAGTTTTACTTAGATGTTTCAAAGGAATTTTGTTTTGTCAGGCTAATCTGTATATTTGTTGCATCCCATTATACAGACCAGTAGTTTTCCTAAGAGTAAAATTTCAGCTATGTCATGGGGTAAGTAGGTCCTTAAGGGAGAGCTAGAGAATATAACCATCATCATTGCCATTGCTCCAAAGGCTGTGGAGAAGGGGAGGTGAAGTGTCCCCAGCATAACCCCAACCTACAGTCTCTGTCTACCAGCCACTCAGGGTAAGGATTGGAAGGGAACATGGTAGCTTGACCAAACATGGCTTGTTTTTCAGTAACAGCCCACTATTGCCTGCTACGTTTATGGCTAAATTAGTTAGATATTAAGTTCGTTAAACTATCTTCAGAATAGAAAGTTAAATAATATCATACTTTGTATACTTTTTCATTGTTTTTTCTCACCACTGTCATTTGTCAGATTTTCTCTTATGTCAATGCAACTTATTGTTAATAGTTACATATTAGTAACACAGTAATAGTCTTAATTGTACATGGATCACTGCCTTTTCATGGCAAAGGGGCTTGTATAACTCAACGAAGCTATGAGCCATGCCATGCAGGGTCACCCAAGTCGGACGGGTCATAGTGAAGAGTTCTGACAAAATGTGATCCACTAGAGGAGGGAATGGTAAACCACTCCAGTATATTTGCCATGAGAACCTCTGGAACTGTATAAAAAGACAAAAAAAAAAAAAAGAAAGAAAAAGAAAATATGACACCAAAAGATGAGCCTCCTGGGTTGGAGGTTGTCCAATATGCTATTTGGAAAGAGCAGAGGACAATTACTAATAGCTCCAGAAAGAATGAAGCAGCTGGGCCGAAGCAGAAACGATGCTCACTTGTGGATGTGTCTGTGATGAAACTAAAATCCAATGCTGTACAGAACAGTGCTGCATAGGAACCTCGAATGTTAGGACCATGAATCAAGGTAAATTGGATGTGATCAAGCAGGAAATGGGCTTCCCTGGTGAATCAACGGGTAAAGAATCCACCTGTAATTCGGGAGACCTGGGATCGATCCCTGGGTTCAGAAGATCCCCTGGAGAAGATCCCCTGGAGAATGGCTACCCACTCCAGTATTCTGGCCTGGAGAATTCCATGGACAGTATAGTCCATGGGGTCACAAGGAGTCAGACACGACTGAGCAACTCTCACTTCACTTCACTTCAAGCAGGAGATGGCAAGAATAAACATCAACATCTTAGGAATCAGTGAACTAAAATGGATGTGAATGGGTGAATTTAATTCAGATGGCCATTATATCTTCCATTGTAGGCAAGAATCCATAGAGGAAATAGAGTAGCCCTCATAATCAACAAAAGAGTCTGAAATGCAGTACTTGGGTGCAACCTCAGAAAAGACAGAATGATTGCAGTTCGTTTCCATGGCAAGCCATTCAGCATCACAGTAATCCAAGTCTGTGCCTCAACCACCAATGCCGAAGAAGCTGAAGTTGATCAGTTCTATGAAGACCTAAAAGACCTCTTAGAACTAACACCAAAAAAAGATATCCTGTTCATCATAAGGGATTGGAATGCAAAAGTAGGAAGTTAAGAGATACTTGGAGTAATGGGCAGGTTTGGCCTTGGACTACAAAATGAAGCAGGGTAAAGGCTAACATAAATGCACCAAATAATGCACTGATCATAGCAAACACTTTTTTTCAACAACACAAGAGACAGGTTTACCCATGGACATCACCAAATAGTCAATACTGAAATCAGATTGATTGCATTCTTTGTAGCCAAAGATGGAGAAGCTGTATACAGTCAACAGAAACAAGACCTGGAGCTGACTGTGGCTCATATCAGCAGCTTATCATAGCAAAATTCAGGCTTAAAATAAAGTGGGGGAAATGACTAGACCAGTTGGGTAAGACTTAAATCCCCTATGAATACAGTGGAGGTGACAAACAGATTTAAGGGATTAAATCTAGTAAACAGAGTGCCTGAAGAACTATGGGCAGAGGTTCGTAATATTGTATGCTGCTGCTGCTAAGTCTCTTCAGTCGTGTCCAACTCTGTGCGACCCCATAGACGGCAGCCCACCAGGCTCCCCCGTCTCTGGGATTCTCCAGGCAAGAACACTGGAGTGCGTTGCCATTTCCTTCTCCAATGCAGGAAAGTGAAAAGTGAAAGGGAAGTCGCTCAGTTGTGTCTGACTCTTAGCGACCCCATGGACTGCAGCCTACCAGGCTCCTCCATCCATGGGATTTTCCAGGCAAGAGTACTGGAGTGGGTTGCCATTGCCTTCTCCAAATATTGAATAGGAGGCAGCAAACAAACCATCCCAAAGAAAAAGAAATGCAGGAAGGCAAAATGGTTGTCTAAGGAGGCTTTACAAATAGCTGAGGAAAGAGAAGTGAAAAGAAAGGGAGAAAGGGAAAGGTACACCCTACTAAATGCAGAGTTCCAGAGAATAGCAAAGAGAGACAAGAAGGCCTTCTTCAGTGAAAAATTCAAAGAAATGGAGAGAAACAGCAAAAGAGAAAGACTAGAGATCTCTCCAAGAAAATTGGAATTATCAAAGGAACATTTCATCCAAAGATGGGCACAATAAAGGATAGAAATGGTAAAGACCTAATAGAAGCAGAAGAGATCAAGAAGAGATGGCAAGAATAAACAAAACAACTGTACAAAAAAGATCTTAAGGACCCGGATAACCTCAATGGTGTGGTTCCTCACCCAGAGCCCAACATTCTGGAGTGTGAAGTCAAGAGGGCCTTAGGAAGCACTGCTGCCAATAAAGCTAGTGGAGGTGATGGAATCCAGAAGAGCTAATTAAAATCCTAAAAGATGATGCTATTAAAGTGTTGCACTCAGTATGTCAGCAAATTTGGAAAACCCCACACTGGCCACAATACTGGAAAAGGTCAGTCATTTTCCCAGTTCCCAAGAAAGGCAGTACTAACGAATGTTCAAACCACCAGACAATTGCACTCATGTCCCGTACTAGTAAGATTATGCTCAAAATTCTTCAAGCTAGGGTTTAGCATTATATGAACTGAGAACTTTCAGATGCTCAAGCTGGGTCTAGAAAAGGCAGAGGAACCAGAGATCAAATTGCCAACATTCGCTGGATCGTAGAGAAAGCAAGAGATTTCCAGAAAAACATCTATCTCAGTTTCATTTACTATGCTAAAGCCTTTGACTGTGTGGATCATAACAAACTGGAAAACTCTTAAAAAGATGGGAATACTAGACCATCTTATCTGTCTCCTGAGAAACTTGTATGCGGGTCAAGAAGCAACAGTTAGAAGCTTGTATGAAACAACTAACTGGTTCAGGATTGAGAAAGGAGTACAACGAGGCTGTTTATTTTCACCCTGTTATATAACTTATACACAGAGCATGTCATGTGAAATGCTGGGCTAGATGAGTTACAAGCTGCAAACAAGATTGCTGGGAGAAATATCAGCAACTTCAGATATGCAGATGATACCACTCTAATGGCCCCAGCGAAGAGGAACTAAAGAGCCTTTTGGTGATATTGAAGGAGGAGAGTGAAAAAGCTGGCTTAAAACTAAGTATTAAAATACTGAGATCATGGCATATGGTCCCATCACTTCATGGCAGATAGATGGAGAAAAGGTGAAAGCAGTAACAGATTTCTTCTCGTTGGGCTCGAAAATCACTGCAGATGGTGACTGCAACCATGAAATTAAAAGACGATTGCTTCTTGGCCAGAAAGCTGTGACAAACCTAGATGGTGTGTTAAAAAAAGTTAAAGACATCAGTTTGCCAACAAAGGTCCATATAGTCAAGGCTATGGTCTTTCCAGTAGTCATGTATAGATGTAAGAGTTGAATCATAAAGAAGAATTGATGCCATCAGACTGTGGTGTTGGAGAAGAGTCTTGAGAGTCCCTTGGATAGCAAGGAGATCAAATAAGTCAATCTTAAAGGAAATCAAACCTAAATACTCATTGGAAGGATTGATACTTATGCTGAAGCTCCAGTACTTTGGCGACCTCATGTGAAGAGCCAACTCATTGGAAAAGCCCCTGATGCTAGAAAAGATTGAAGGCAGAAGGAGAAGAGAGTGACAAAGGATGAGATGGTTGGATGGCATTGCCAGTTCAATGGACATGAACTTGGGCAAACTCCGGGAAATGGTGAGAGACAGGGAAGCCTGGCTTGCTGTAGTCCACAGGGTCACAGAGAGTCAGACACGACTTAGAGACTGAACAACAACAGCAAAATAGTCTTAATTGTCCATGAATTAGTAAATTGCTTCCTCTTAAAAGATATGTGAAGTTGATTCTTCCACTTCTTTACAGTTACAAGGTGATTTTCTTGACATTGATCTGCATCTTCTTTTGTGAGAGATTTATTCAATGACAGAATATGACCTGAGGTTGTCTTATGACCCCCTAAAGAAGCTAACAGTATTGCTCTGCACATGCTAATTTGCACATGTTGTTTTCTCTAAAGGGTTCCTGGAGCTTTATCCATACTTGTTTCATGGTGGAATGGACTTTGAAATTTCTTTTAAGTTCAGAACTGACCAACTGAATGGATTGCTGCTTTTCATTTATAACAAAGATGGACCTGATTTTCTTGCAGTATGTGAATTGATTTATTTAAATTTATTTTAAAATGTTAGATGCAGTTTAAAAATCAACAAACCGTGTGTTAACATTATATGTGATTTCAATTTCTTTTCAAATTCATTTTTGTCTTTATTTTTTTCCCCCACATCATTTTCACTTTTGGAGTCCTATGAAACATTTGTATTTTAGGGTCCTGAGTTTTTAAATGACCATTATACTTTTAAGATTATAATTTTAACAGAACATCCTAAATATAAGGAATTAAGAAAATTTAATTTAGTCCCCTTATATATGAAAAATGTTTATTACCTTTTTATAATGTCAAAATATATGTATATTTATTTAATATTATACACACATATACATAAAATAAAATACAATAGTATAAGAAACACTCATGAACTTACCACCAAAGACCTAAAATATTATCACATTTTTGCACCCACCTCTAGAGTTTCTCTTGACCCATTTCCCTAACTCCCTCTAGAGGTAATATGTAATCATAATTTTGTGTTTATTATCCATTTGCATTTTTATAGTTTGGACACTGTGAGTGAATGCATAAAAATCCTTGTTTTTGAAATTTTGTAAAAGTGGTATTATACTCTATCCTTAGGCAATTGTTTTAGCCCTTGACTTTGTTTCTGAGTTATTCAAGTTATTCATTTTTCTTGTCTGAGTAATATATCTCTTCTACTTTCAGTGAGGTAGTGGTTATTCCATGTTTTTGCTATCATGAATAAGGCTACTATGAACATTTTTATAGGATGTGCTTCATACACCAGAAGGGTGAACTTTTAGTTGAAGATATTAGTAAAAAGAATATGGGCTTTTGGTGTCAGACAAATGACAGAAAGATAGTTATTTTTCTCTATTATACAAAATCCTCCAAAATTTTTCTTTTACATACCTGGCAGAACTAAAACTTTCTCTTTTCCCCAGAATTATTTTACCTAATTTAGTACCTTTTTCTAAGTCTAATCTGCTCATACATGTTCCTGTGCCATTGAATGCATTAATTATCCTGCCTAAGATTCTCCATGACTCTTACTTCCAAAAACCTTACTTCAAACTTTTCCCAGTTCCTAGGGAACAAAAGGTATATCTTGTCTCTGATGTCATTGAACCCCATTCCAATCTTATTTATAACATTGCCACATGTTTGCCTAAGGGCTTCCCAGGTGGCACAGTGGTTAAGAAACTGCCTAACAATGCAGGAGATAAAAGAGATGCAGGTTTGATCTCTGGTTGGGAATATCCTCTGAAGTAGGAAATGGTAACCTGCTCCAGTATTCTTGCCTGGACGATTCCATGAACAGAGGATCCTGGCAGGCTACAGTTTATAGAGTTGCAAAGAGTTGTATACAACTGAATGATTGAGGACACACACAGCCTGCTTGCCTCTGCTATTAAGACAGTGTAATTCTTGGGAACACTTTCTCATATAATAGCAGAACATATTACTGCATATAATTACAGAACACAATAGGGAAAATCAATATTTATTGAATGGTGGGATAAAAAAATGAATGACTACCTGATGTACTTCACAAAGATGATTTTTACGTAGGAAAGAAATAATTTTTTAAAATGCATTACTTAATGGACATCCCTGGTGGCTAAGATGGTAAAGAATCTGTCTACAATGCAGGAGATGTGGGTTCAATCCCTTGTTGAGAATATCCTCTGGAGTAGGAAATGGCAACCTGCTCCAGTATTCTTGCCTGAAAGATTCCATGGATAGAGCAACCTGGTCCATGGGATCTCAAAGAGTCAGACATGACTGAGTGACTAACAGATTACGTTAATTTGTTTCATTATCATGTTCTCAAATGTTCAAGTATCCTCTGATTACCAGTTTGACTTCCAACAAAATAAGAACATAATTCAGTTCAGTCACTCAGTCATGTCTGACTCTTTGCGACCCCATGAATCGCAGCACGCCAGGCCTCCCTGTCCATCAGCAACTCCCGGAGTTCACTCAGACTCACATCCATCGAGTCAGTGATGCCATCCAGCCATCTCATCCTCTGTTGTCCCCTTCTCCTCCTGTCCCCAATCCCTCCCAGCATCAGAGTCCTTTCCAGTGAGTCAACTCTTCACATGAGGTGGCCAAAGTATTGGAGTTTCAGCTTCAGCATCAGTCCTTCCAATGAACACCCAGGGCTGATCTCCTTCAGAATGGACTGGTTGGATCTCTTTGCAGTCCAAGGGACTCTCAAGAGTCTTTTCCAACACCACAGTCCAAAAGCATCAATTCTTTGGCACTCAGCCTTCCTCACAGTCCAACTCTCACATCCATACGTGACCACTGGAAAAACCATAGCCTTGACTAGACACACCGTTGTTGGCAAAGTAATGTCTCTGCTTTTGAATATGCTATCTATGTTGGTCATAACTCTCCTTCCAAAGAGTAAGCATCTTTCAATTTCATGGCTGCAATCACCATCTGCAGTGATATTTGGAGCCCCCCCCCCAAAAAAAAAGAAGACCATAGTAGGTAAAATAATTATTGAGTAACACTTTGAAGAAAAACATACGGAGGCATTTCCTTTACCATGAAATGTGGGTGAAATATGTTCATATTAGAAAATGGCACCTTAATCTAAAGGTACAGACATAGAAGCAATTATGTTAGTTAGAGATTTAGAATAGAAACCCTGAAATACCGAATCAAAATACATCTTACAAATTTGAAATTGAGTTCACTAACCAGTTAAAATAAGCTTAATCAGGCTTGACATTTCATTTTCTTATTGTCTTGTCATATTTTCCTCCTAAATTAAATTGATATATGAAGTAGTATTTTCTCATTTTCTAAAGATTCAAATAAAAATAGAGTCAGAGTTTAAACCGCTCTGTTCTCTTCAGTCATTCAGTCACTTATGCTAGTGTTTAATCTTTTACCTGTGTTGCCTCAAAAAGAAAAAAAAGGTTTTGCCTATATAATATTGCATTACATCATATCATCATTACTGGGTATAAATGTGTCTGACTCATTACAACATCCTTCATGTCAATTATAAGCTTGCAAAGTGCTTAGTTATATGTTGCTCCAGTTCTGCTTAGAATAAAGTGGGACATTTTTATAGAGTACTTTCAGGGAAATTTCTTGCTTTTCTTCAAGAAGCTGACCTTCTGTTCTCTCCCAAACTGCTATTCTGCAGTCTTTTTATACACCTATTTTCTTTTTAATATGAAATACAGATGGAGCTGAAGAGTGGAATATTGAGCTTCCGGCTAAATACTAGTCTTACTTTTACACAAGTGGATCTTTGGCCGGGGCTGTCCTACTGTGATGGAAAGTGGAATAAAGTGATCATTAAAAAAAATGATTCCATCATATCAGCAAGCATGAATGAACTGATGGAGCACGTGTCAGAGTCCAGAGCCCAGGCGCTGATGGTGAATTCCCCCGTCTATGTGGGAGGAATCCCACAGGAGCTGCATGACCCCTATAAACACCTGAAGCTGGAACAAGGTAAACTTCATCGGAAGTACGGCCCTAGTGCTACCAGGTCTTGGTGGTTCTGTGTTTCAAGACACAGCAGTAGAACTGATCTGAAAGCAACATCTATTCATCTATTTTCTGGAAGAATTTTGTGCTCTAAAAAAAAAAAATCACAACATACTTCTTCAAATAGTTTTGTATGTTGCCCTTAAGAGTATGTTGTTACATCTATTTATATGTTAAATCATACCTATTTATGCTATGCTATGCTAAGTCACTTCAGTCGTGTCCGACTCTGTGCAACCCCATAGATGGCAGCCCACCAGGCTCCCCCGTCCCTGGGATTCTCCAGGCAAGAACACTGGAGTGGGTTGCCATTTCCTTCTCCAATGCATGAAAGTGAAAAGTGAAAGTGAAGTCGCTCAGTCGTGTCCGACTCTTAGCGACCGCATGGACTGCAGCCTAACAGGCTCCATAAATAATGAATCAATATATTTATTCAAACATATTTATCAGATATAATTTTAATATATATACATGTATATTTGTGTGTACATGTATATGTGTATGTGTATATATACATACACACACACACACACACACACACACATATATATAGTATGTTTGGGATTCCCTGGTGGCTCAGATGGTAAAGCGTTTGCCTGCAATTCGGGAGACCCAGGTTCGATCCCTAGGTTGGGAAGACCCCCTGGAGAAGGAAATGGCAACCCACTGCAGTACTCTTGCCTAGAAAATTCCATGGATGGAGGATCCTGGTGGGCTGTAGTCCATGGGGTCGCAAAGAGTCGGACACAACTGAGTAATTTCACTCACTCACTCAGTATGTTTCCTTGTATGTTTTTCTTGGATATGCATGTGGTTCTGGTTCTTTTAAATGCTCATCATTATCTGTATTTACAGATTAAAAAATAGGTTAGTGTGCACAGCCAGGAAAAAAGGCCTTAAAAACCCTGGGTTTTTTTTCTGACATCAGTGCTATTTGTTTCCATGCATTTCCATGGAGCTCTCATGCAGAAAAGCGCATGAAAATGTGAGGTTGCTTTAATTTCTGACATAACCTGTGAAAAATATGTATGTCATTTAATATTCATAACCATCAGTGAAAGGAAAAAGTACAAGTGTATGATGTATAGCTAGAGGAAACCTTTAACTCATATAAGGAGTTTGAACATAATTGGAGAAATTCTTGATTAAAAAAGACTAATTGTATGTGAGTTCATATTGTGTGACAGATGTGGTTCTGAGAGCCTCATGTTAGAATAATTGGGTCAGTTCTTCATAGCAAGCCCATGAGACAGGTATTATTACTTGTATCCCCATTTTAAAGATTAGGAAACTAGAGGGCAGGGAGGAAAGTAATTTGCTGAAGGTCGGTGGCTGCTAAGCAGATGGCAAGCCTACCCATCTTGGGCTGCCTGGTGTTAAAGCCCACTTTCCTTATTATAGTCAAGTGTTCTTTTTCATGGGCACCGGTTGAAGTCCCTTTCTCTATGAAGTGGGAAAAGCACGGAAACTTCCAGCTTGTGTGCTTGTATGCTTCTGTGTAGAAAATGTTCTCAACATATTTCAAAACCTGTGCACCCTGAATGGTTAAAATTTCCATGAAGCAGTCTTTGCCTATTTGGGAAGTACATAAAGATTTAAATGTCTTTGAATAGAAAATATATGGCAAGCTCTAAGGAGACTTTTAGAAGGGTACTAGTAGGGAGTTAATGAATATCTGGGGTATAAGACAGTAATGACATTTTCAAGGCACTTAAGATGTAACAGCAGCTAAAAATATTACATTCATATAAGGGCTTCTTTGGGTTTTCAGGTTTCTGAGGTTAGAAAGAGCTTGAAAACTCTTTATGAGAACAAAATTACTCGATTCTATTTACGTCTAGGAAAAATCCTCTGTATACTGAGCATTTTACTGTCAAAGTACACCAAAACCCATTATTATGAATGTCCTAGAAAGCTGGCTAAAATTGGAATTATTAAGATGATAATGATGAAACTGTAAAGCATCAACATAGACCCAAGGGGACTAACTCTATGACTAAGACTGTGATACTGGAAGATATTTTATTTATGGATAATACTAAATTTTTATCATTGCAGTATCATCCATATCAGTGGTTCTCAAACCACTGATAAAATATTGAAGTATAGTAGCTAAAACTTTGTAAGAACTCAATAAAATTAGCTATTATTATTATTCAAGATCCACTGGAATTGCCCAGAAAAGGTTTTTTTAAAATGCAGTTTAAGTGATATTTAAATGGCTTTGTCTCCTAAGATTCTGACTCAGATGCTTTGAATAGTACTGATTTATTTAAGTAGCAGCATGTTTTACACAGTGATCAGGAGAACATTCACAATATAAAGGTGCTGCATTTCTGTAGTAAATTGCAACTGAAACTAATCCTATTCACTTACTGTATTTTTTTTCAGTCCACTATCATAAAAATGGTTCTATGTTTCTTCACTGGGCTTTCCTGCTGGTTCGGTGGTAAAGAATCCACCTGCAATGTGGGAGACCCAAGTTTGATCCCTGAATCGGGAAGATCCCCTGGAGAGGGGAATGGCAACCCACTCCAATATTCTTGCCTGATAAGTGCCATGGACAAAATAGCCTGGTGGGCTACAGTCCATGGGGTCGCAAAGAGTCAGACAGGACTTAGCAACTAAATGATAACAGCAACATGCTTCTCCATTAACACCTTTTCCAAAGGCTCTATTTTTGTGGTCCTACTAGAGCTATTTTTTTTTTTTAATCCATTATTGTCACAATCTTCCTTAAAATCAAAGGCCGATTAATTTTCCTCTATGTTCTGGAGACACTGGGCAACATAATGTGCTGAAGATATACCACCTTAGACCATGGGCACTTGGGTTGGGAGTGAGTGGGCCATGGCATGTGGACTCTCAGGTTATGGTCTGTCCACAGCTCTGAGCAGAGAGGTTAAGAGCGGGGCTGACAGCCCACCATCGTGTAGGCCCAAGCGCCCCAGGGTTGGACTCCTCCCCCAGAGGGCTACTGTGTCTCTCAGGTTTGTCCACCCAGAGTTCCAGACCACCTTCCAGTTATTCAGAGACCTGGGAGGGGGATAGGTGTGGGGAGTCACTTTCAGTTTTCATAAAGGCAGGGAAAAAAAGACGAGGAGACATCACTAGTCTTCCCATAGACAGCCCATCTCCCCTCTTGTTATCCTCGCATCCCATTCATATGTTAGAGATCCCTAGGGATTATTTCCAGCGGGAGGGTTTCTGATAGTGCAGAGTTGGAAGAATGGTGCAAACTTTGACAAAACCCTCTGACTGCCCTAAGGATAGCACAGCAAGGACCCTGCACTATAGCCTAGGTAGCTGTAACCCCAAGGCCTGAGGGCATAGTCCCACTTTCTAAGCAGAATTACTACATAGAAGCATCACTCTGTAACTCTCTGCACCTTTTTATCTCCAGAGTGAAGGAAGTCTATGACTGTAGCCTTTTCCAAATTTAAAATTGTATCTTGTGTATTAATGTTTAAGATATTTCTTTAAGTTTTTTTTTTTAACATTTTTAATTGTAGTTAAATATACCTAACATTCTTGCCTGGAAAATCCCAGGGACGGAGGAGCCTGGTGGGCTGCAGTCCATGGGGTCGCGAAGAGTCGGACACGACTGAGCAACTTCACTTTCACTTTTCACTTTCATGCATTGGAGAAGAAAATGGCAACCCACTCCAGTGTTCTTGCCTGGAGAATCCCAGGGACAGCGGAGCCTGGTGGGCTGCCGTCTGTGGGGTTGCACAGAGTCGGACACGACTGAAGCGACTTAGCAGCATACCTAACATTATTTTGCTGACAAAAGTCTGTATAGTTAAAGCTTTGGGTTTTCCAGTAGTCATATATGGATATGAGACCATAAAGAAGGCTGAACGCCGAAGAATTGATGCTTTTGAACTGTGGTGTTGGAGAAGACTCTTGAGAGTCTCTTGGACTGCAAGGAGGTCAAACCAGTCAATCCTAAAGAAAATCAATCCTGAGTATTCATTGAAGGGACTGATGCTAAATCTGAAATTCCAATACTTTGGCCACCTGATGTGAAGAACTGACTCATTAGAGAAGACCCTTATGCTGGGAAAGATTGAAGGCAGGAGGAGAAAAGGACAGAGGATGAGATGGTTGGATGGCATCACCAGCTCAATAGACATTAGTTTGAGCAAGCTCCAGAGGATGGTGATAGACAGAGAAGCCTGGCATCCTGCAGTCCATGGGGTTGCAAAGAGTTGGACACAGCTGAGTGACTGAACAAGAACAAATACCTAACATACAATTGGGGCTTGCCAGGTGACTCAAAGAATCCACTACTAATATAGGAGATGTGGGTTTGATCCCTGGGTTGGGAAGATCTCCTGCAGAAGGAAATGGCAACCCAGTATTCTTTCCTGGAAAATTCCACGGGCAGAGGAGCCTGGTGGGCTACAGTCCATTGGGTCATAAAGAATCGGACACGACTTAGCAACTAAACAACAGTAACACCTAACATACCATTTACCATCTTAATCACTTTTAAGTGTCCAGTTCAGGCATTTAGTACATTCATGTTTTTGAGCAACCATCAACACCATCCATCTCTAGCAGTCTTTTCATTCTGTGAAACTGAAATTCTGTACCCCTTGAACAATAAAGGGACATTCCTTATAAGGGTGCATTTATGTTTGCCGAGGCTGTCTGTGAATTGTTCATCCTTTTATTGGCAGGGAAACTGGAGGACCAGAGAAGTTAGGTGACCCAGTTCTGTGCCATCAGAAAATTACTACTTGTAAAGAAATTGGAATTCTTAGCTTCTGAATTTTCAAGGAGATGCTTTTATATTGAGCTTCATTGCTTTCAACTCAATTTACCCAACTTACTGAGTATCTACTGCGCATTGAAGATAGACTAGCAGTATTGATCAGTCAGGCCTAAAGGAATGTGAATAATAGCAAAGGCATTTAAAAGGAAATAGGCTGCAACTTAATGTGTTAGAAGACAGAATAACACATCATATAAATGCTGAAGAGAACAATATGGTCATTGTTAGAATTAACTTACTTTACTGTTCAGCATTGCATTGTATTTTATTTCCATTTCTTGCTGGTGGGCTGTAATCTTGAAAAGAACTAATTATCTGTTTGGGGCCATTCAGACTTGACAGTGTTTTGTTCACGAAAGGAGACTACGTGTTCCAGCAATCTCAAACTCAGTCTGTTTGTCCCTTCTTTGATAATTGTGTGCAGTTTTGTGAGCGGAGTGCTGTCAAACCTTGAAGAATTGATCTCTGTTTATACAAAATAGCAAGTCGTTCAAAGCTACAGCTGCTCCCCAGGTGATGTGATGCCCCATGGTTCTGTAAGAAGAGAGCAGTCAGCGCACACTTCAAACCCATTTCCTCCACCTTCTCTATTAAACTTCCCAGAACTGAAGGCAGCATGGCTCTTCTAAAGTCAACTGAGTAAAGTACACTTTCCGGGATGCTTCTTGTGTTGCTATTGCCAAAGTTCAATTTGGTTCCTGTCCTGAGACTGTGAACCTGAAACTGGTAATCATTTTGCACCGTCAAGATTATGGAACTCAGTGAAAATGGTGGAGCACAGTGACAGCTCCCGAGTGTCCTGATTTAATGGGTCTTCATTCTATGACTATGAAATGGTTGTTATGGAATTCACTGCAATAACTCATGATTTTAGTGTGTTTTGAAACTACATTTTTCTCCTCGTTGTTGTTCAATCAGTAAGTCATATCTAACTCTTTGCGACCCCTATGGGTTGCAGACCATCAGGCTTCCTTGTCCTTCACTATCTCCAGGAGTTGGCTGAAATTCATGTCCATTGAGTTGGTGATCTTATCTAACCATCTCCTACTGTTCTGCATTAGAACCTCATGCTCGCATGCTCAATTGTGTCCAACTCTTTGTGACCCTGTGGACTGTAGCCCGCCAGGCTCCTCTGTCCATGCGATTTCCCAGGCAACAGTACTGGAGTGGGTTGCCATTTTCTCCTCCAGGGGATCTTTCCAACCCTTGGACCAAAGCTACATCTACCCATGTTTCCTGCATTGCAGGTGGATTCTTTACCACTGAACAACGGGGCACCTGAGAGTGTATTTTTTTCCTCAGTGAGCTTCTTGAATAATCATGCTCATTTACATATTAGTTTTTGGCACTTAGATATGGACTTATGCATACAGGTAACTTCATTTTCTAGGATTGAGGAACATGTGAAAACGCTCTCACCGTAGTGTGTAATTGCCTACACATTATATAGCACCACTGGACTCCACATTATTTGGTAAGAATAAAAAGAATGCAAAAAAACTGCTCCTAAAAAGATATAATACGTACTTTTCAGCTGAATCTAATTCAGTTGAATTACAATGATCAGCATATATATATATATTTCAAAATAACATAAATATGAATATTTCCTGCAACAGCTTAGCCTGGTAAAAAGCAGGCATAAAGGAGCAGAAAGGATCTCCCAAAGAAGACTTGAAAGTTTGAAAATTGTGTCTAAACCACCTCCCCAACTTCATCAAAATGTACTACTACAGGGGACAAAAATGATGGCTAATTAAGGACTCAAGCCCTCTGTGTGATACTCATTCCTTACTGTTCACTAGGTTTCGGTGGTTGCATGAAGGATGTGAAGTTTGCACGGGGTGCTGTCATTAACTTGGCATCCGTGTCCAGTGGTGCTGTCAGAGTCAATCTGGATGGATGCTTGTCAACTGACAGTGCTGCTAAGTGCAGGGGAGATGACTCCATCCTGGTGTACCGGGGAGAAGAGCGGACTGCTTATGAGAGCCATCTCCAGCCATTCACAGGTAATGCAGAGATGCTCTAAATTCAGTGTTCCATGGCTCTTCCTCATCGCCTCTTCCCTCCCTGCCAGCCCACCACCAGTCTCCATGAGTCCTGTGTTAACTTTCCTCCTTCTTATTTCCATTTAAGAATACCTGTATCGAGTAACAGCCTCACATGAAGGAGGTTCGGTACATAGCGATTGGAGCCGGGGCCGCACAACAGGAGCAGGTAAAGAGTGTTTATCTTAAAATGTGTATCGCACACAAATGCAGACATTGTACATGTAAAGAAAAACAAAGCCTCTCACGTGTGCAGCAGGTAGCATGTCTGTAATCTTGTGACAGAGAACGCCTTGGTTTGCAGAGTCATCTGTTGTTGGTGAAAATGCTTAGTGGATTAGGACTTTTTGATTCTTCAAATATTTCATAAAGATTTGTTCAGGCTGAGTCTTTCCTCTTCAGATGCAGAAGAAAGTAAGTTCAAGTTGTCTTGATAAAGGCCCATATCGACTGTAATTCATCGAAGAACTAGAAATCTTTACAAGTTGCTTAGTCCCCAAAAAGCTAAAGTCAGGGTTACCTTTAGGTGAGGATAGGCAGCTTCTGGCCTCTTTGGTGGAGAGCTTGTTTGAAACCCACACTGTGGTTGGAAGCAAATGTGTCTTTTATTGGGCTTCCACAGTGGCTCAGTTGGAAAAGAATCTGCCTGCAATACAGGAGACACAGGAGGTGCGGGTTTGATCCCTGTATCAGGAAGATCCATTGGAAGAGGAAAATGGCAACTCATTTCAGTATTGTTGTCTGGAAAATTCCATGGACAGAGGGGCCTGGTGGGCTACAGTCCATGGGGTCTCCAAAACAGTTGGATATGACTAAGCTTGCATGCATGTGTCTTTTATCATATAATGGCAGATGTTTGCCATGATGCTTACTGTTAGGGTCTTAGAATGCCTCTTCCAAGATAGAAATTGCTGAGTGGTCTGATTTCTTTGAGTTGAATGGAGAAACAACTAGGAAACAGACTGTATTAGATCTAATCTCAGATAACTGATATTTTAGCACTTTGTACTTTTGACAGTGACCACAACATCTTTTCACATAATACCATCACAAAGAGGCATTCATTACAAGAAGTTTTGTGAATCAGTAGCCTTCTACCATTTTAGAGAAAATATTTGTCAGAAAGACAAATACATTTCTGTATGATTGACACTCTTGAAGTTGTCCTTAGCAAGTCATGATTTGTTTAAAGATGTGTTTGTTTGTTTTACCGAGTACCCTCTCATATTTATTATCAGTAACAGGTTACTAGTGCAGATGGCCTTTGAGGAATCTTTTTAATCTAAAAGATAAGTAAATACTGAGATGGGATACTGATAAGAATTTTTGAAGTTTGCTTCCTATAGAGTTTCCAGAAGAGGACAACTTGACGCTTTTCCAGGATGAGTTAAATCATCATCTATTTATAGGCAAGACAGTGAACTGAATGATCCCTTAAATCCTTTTCAATTTTAGATCTTGGAAAAAGCTCTAATGTAAAATGTTCATTTGTGACTGGCGTGTTTTCTGCCCCTATTTCACATTTCTCTTCTTTATTAATAAATATAAAGCCTGCTTTTAGTCTAATTCAGCAACCTAAATAGGTGTCCATAAAGTACACGGCTTACATAGCTTCATAACCCCCATTTTGAGTACCACCAAGAAAGTATGCAAATAGAGCTCTGAATTTATAGCAGTGATCTGACCACAAAGTCTTATGCCATAAATTCATATTTACAATCTGACCACAACACCGAGCAGCTACATGCTCCCAAGGGCTGGAGAATAATTGCACTATTTAATTATTTTTGAGTCAGTTTTGCTCTGTCCCTTATGAGAACACCATCTGTTAGACAGGACAGTACTTTGCCCTGTACCACATTTCAGAACTAATAAAATCAGCAGCACTCCCATTGTCCCCTCACTTGGAACTTGATTGTGTGGCCTGTGCGTTTCCTGAAGTTGCTTGTGGAGTTTTACCTGCACAGACAGTGGTTCTCCACCTCTGTGCTTCCTCTCATTCCTTACGTTCATGATGCTTCCCTTGAGGTTGTCCTGTTTTATTGGCCTGAAAAGTAAAGTCAGAGGAGGAGGCTGTCTGATGGGGAGAGACCAGGGTGATCCTCCATCGACCGCGCTCAGGAGTCCAGGAGCAGTCAGAGCCCCTCTGTCATCCGTCATCCTGCCATGGAGTTCCTCGGGCTTTTTCTCAGCATCCTCAGTGCAGTCAGCTGTGATGAAGTTGTTACTGACCAGAACCATAGACATACCTAATAAATAGTTAAAGGTTATGGATTTTTAAAAGTAGAGGATTCAGCTTATAAGTGAGGTTTTGCAGTTTCTATAAACTTTTCATTTTGTGTTACTTTGTGATGCTCCGAAGAAAACGTCTCTGAAAATGATTTTGTAGAATCTCAAGGGCATCAACTTCTCCACCTGCCCCTTCCTCTAAGTGCAGTTAGGAATGTATCTGTATATCCCACCTGCTAGAACTTTGCTTCTTTAAAAATTAATTGGAAAAACAATTGAATTTGGCAAATGGGATCAGACCTTCAAGTACAATACGATCACATTTGTGATATTTTTTGGCTAATACATGGACGATATAAAAGTGTCAAACCACTATGTATAATAACAGTCTAATTATCTTGCTTCAAAGGGGGACATCATTATATTGTTTGAACTTGTTATCTGCCTACCATCCACCTCCTTCTTTATGAGTGATGTTTAAAACATGTTGGATACATTAAATGTTTTTGGAAAACCTGGTCTAGACTTGAAAGAACGTGATGTCGATGGAGTTTTGATGGTTTTGAAATATCGCTTAAACTGAATGGCTCAAGATGTGCAGTCATATTAAATCAATGCTGAAAAGTTACAACTCTAATAAATTGTATTTATGCTAATGGTTGAGTCTGATTTACTGCAGCCATTAAAAGTGAAGAATAGGAGCAATAGTCTTTTCAGAACTGCCATTCTGCCTATTTTCTCTTTTATCCTTTCACAGCTCCACAAAGTGTGCCAAGTCCCTCAGGAGTCCGCAGCATAAATGGCTATAGCATCGAGGTGACCTGGGATGAACCTGTTGTGGCTAGAGGTGTAATTGAGAAGTATATCCTGAGAGCCTACAGTGAGGATGCTCTTGGTCCACCCCACACACCCTCTGCCAGCTCTGAGCTTGTCGATACCAACACCTTCACAGGTAAAGCGGGCTCCTCGAGGGAGTAGATCTTATTAATTTTCTTTCTGTTTTGACTTTGAATACTTTTGCCCTAGTATATGAAAAATTCTCAGATTTTTGCCTGGTTACAAACAACAAGAATCATCTAATTATACGGACACCTCTATCCATGAAGGATGAAAAATAATTCTATAAATGTTTATGGGCTTTCATGGATAGTTTCATTATGAGGCTGGTACTTTCTCCATTCCCCAAAAGGTTAGGTCACGAGTGGCTCTCACCCTTAGTGAGATTCCTATACCTAGGATGCTTATATGCCCTTAAAATGTGAAACTTTTCAAGATCTTATGTATGTATAGGGTGCCAGTGACCTATTTTACCATGCAAAAGTTTACTCGTTGGGACTAGCCCAAGTTCACAGTACCGTTATTTATTGTAAAATTGTTTATTAAACCTAATTATGTCAAGGTAGAGGAGATTAGAGCACCAGCAGTTTGACTGGCAAATCAGTGAATCAGTTTCTCATGGTGAGGCATGGATGGTGTGCAGACTGGCGGGAGTGAAATACACTCACAAGCATCACACAAGGTCCCATGCTCAAATTTCTGCTTGTGTCATAAGATAGCAGTTTTCAGCGTCATGAAATGTTAAGGCCCATTTAAATGGAAAGCCAGATTTAAGCCTTTGACCAAAAACAAAATAAAATGCATCAAAATAATTTAATGGGAAAAATAATTTTCCTCTGTCAGAGATACTTTCAGAACTTGACAAATTAGATGGATTTTCAAAGTGGACTTAACTGTTTTTCTAACACATCAGTCAACTCTATCAATCTTTACTTCTTTGTTTTAGATTCCTTAGAATCTACAGTCCAAATAGACAACCAATTACAAAAAAAATTGTTTATTTTTCATTTCCTTTGTCCTGTATTTACCCATCTGATAAAAACCCAATCTGATTGGGCCTTTGCCCAGGCTGCACACTGCAGCTAAGTGGGCTGGAAAAAGTCTCAGTTCCCATTTTCTGTCGGACACTCAGTAATGACACCAATCCTACTGTGTTTCTATAATAAGCTCCTTCTCCCATTCTCCTCGTTAAATATTTTATATTTTTCCAAACTATCTAGGTGTTAACCTGCCTTCTTTATCCCACTCAGCTGATAGCGTTATATATGAGATTTTCTTAGACACCAAAAAAAGCAAAAATCTATCATAAAGAATTTCTGTCACTCTCTTCCTATGAAATATATACATTAATTGCATTTTTCTGACCAATTACACTGTTATTATTGGATTAGTGAATTAACGGATGTTAAAACATTTAAAAACATCTTTGGCATATAATATTATTTTCATTTTTTTTCACATTTCTCTCCATTTCCCTTCCTGTTTTTACAGAGCTTCCCTTATGCTATTAAAAATAAAATCTTCAAAAGTCCTATGGACCCCAGGTTTTCCTGCTTTTTCAGAGCTATTACTGGTGGTCTCTCTTCCTCTTACTTATATTTTAACCTCTGTCTCCTGGAGTCGTTTACCAAGTGTGGTCCTAGGACTTGGCTCAACAGCCTCCCCTGAGACCTTCTTATTCATGCAAATTCTCCAGCTGACCCCCACGTACCAAAGCAGAAGCTGTGAAGCAGAGCTCAGCAGTCCTGTTTTACCAAGCCCTCCTCTATTGATGCTGGTGATGCCAAAGTTAGAGCCACTGCCCATTTGGGTTCTGCCCAGGATCATTCAAACGCATCTATCAACACCTATTGTTAAACAAAAACAAACCCAAATCAATGATAAAAATCTTCCTTTTATCTAAAGTCCCTTCCAGCTCTCACTGTCTCTCTCCTCTTCCTAAGGCATCTGTGGTGTTGTCGCCATTTCTTCACTAGGTCTGCCTTCTACTTACTTGCCTGATTGAGGATTCCAAAAACTTCCATTTTAAATATCCACAGAACACTACAGTCCAGTCTCCTCTGCTTGATAGCATTCTGCACTGTGGATTTCTTGTCATCTCTTGAAATATTTCATCACTTTTCTGATTGTTCTGCTTCTGGGTCCCCTTTCCCAGTGTCTTTGCCCACTCCCTCAGAAGCTTAACTCTGCCTTTTGAAAGACCTCCGGGTTTAGACCTGGGACCTTTTCTCTCTCTTTTTAAATTCTTTTCCACAGTCTTGCTCCAGGAAACTCATAGATTCACAAAGCATCCAATACCCTACAGACACTATTGACTCCTAAATGCACATCCTACCCAGACTTCCAAATGTGTGTATCCAGCAGGCATTTGAAAAAATTGACATTTCCAGTAGATGTCTCATTATTTCTAAATTTACCATCTCCAAAACTGAATTTCTGTTCCTCATCCATTCTCAATATCAATAAATGACATCTCCAGCCCCCCAGTTAATGAAGCTTGAGAATTTTCGAGATGTTTACATCCTGTTCATACATCATATATCCGTGTTTATTGATTCCATTTTCTAAACTAGGTGTGAAACTCATCTATATCTCCCCTTATCTACTGTCCAAGACAAACCATTCCAATATCTTACCTGGACAACTACAATACTCTCCTTTCTCATGACACCTCCACCCCACAACCACCCTGATTCCATCCCACCAAGTGACCAGACATCATGCTCCTCTCTTTAAAATTCTGCTTTCCACTGCCTCTCTCCCAATCTCTTTTGTCTCAGTTTCCTCTTATTTTCTGGATTTCCAAATTTTGCTGTTATAAGTAATAGGATTTTTAAAAGTCTGCATACAAATCTTTGGAGGAATGACCGACACTGATGGTAGGTTAAATCCCTTGAAATGGAACAACTAGATCAAAGTTTCTTAAAGCAGTATTCAGTCTTGGATTCTGAGGTCAAGCAGTGTTTGTGTTAGTCGCGCAGTCATGTCCAGCTCTTTGTAACTCCATGGACTGTAGCATGCCAGGCTCCTCTGTCCATGGAATTCTCTAGGCAAGAATAATACTGGAGTGGGTTGCCATTCCCTTCTCCAGGGATCTTCCCGATGAAGGATTTGAAAACATGTCTCCTGCATTGCAGGCAGGTTCTTTAGCATCTGAGCCACCTGGGAAGCTGGCTCAAGCAGACATTGATACAAATCTCTGCTGCTTACCCTCCCTGTAACATTGGGGAAATTGTGTATTCTCCTGGATCTCTTTATAGTGTCTTAACCTATGAAGTGGGAGAATAATATTAACCTCAGAAATATTAAATATATTAAATGATATGGTATTTCAGCTCTCTTTTCAGCTGTGTAAACTCAGACACATTAATTAACGTGTCTGTGCTTCGGATTCCCTGTGGTTAATGAAATAGCTGCCCACCTCACAGGACAGCTGTGAGGATTAAGGGGGTCCCTGTGTATGTAAAGCACACAGGGCAGCCCTTGACACACTGTCATACTGTAAAATGTTAGCTATCAGAAATTTTGAAAGCATCTAGCACAATGCTTAACATACGGTAATTTCTTAACAAAGATATAGTTATATTTTTAGGTTGTCAAATATATGCCAAAAAGACTATATAAATCATACTCCCACCAGCAAGCAGAATGCAAGATTGTATATTTCACTTTTTATCCTAGTTGACAAGTTCTACGGCTCAGAGGTTAAAGTGCCTGCCTGCAATGCAGGAGACCTGGGTTCGATCCCTGGGTCTGGAAGATCCCCTGGAGAAGGAAATGGCAATCCACTCCAGTATTCTTGCTTGGAGAATCCCATGGATGGAGGAACCTGGTGGGCTACAGTCCACGGGGTCGCAAAGAGTCCGACACGACTGAGCGACTTCACTTTCACTTTCACAGTTAAACGGTAAATTCAAAAAAAAAAAATATGTCAGAGTATTATTTTAATTTGGCTTATTTGATTCCTGGAGACATCAAGCATTTTCATGTTTACTGATAATATATATTTCTTTTATGACATACCTATCATGTTTCATTATCAGTTTTTCTATTGGAGGATTCACATTTTTCTCATTGATTTTAAGTATCTCTTTACATATGAAGAATATTGTACTTAAGTTTGCCTTATGTGTTGCAACACTGCAATTTCTTATTTTTCTTTTGATTTACATTTTTATGTGCAGATTTTAAAGCATATTTTCTGTAGTTGATATGTTTCAAAGTTTTTTGTTAGTTTTCTATGGGTAATTTGGGAAAAAAATGTCCATATTCTCCATTCAGGGTATACTAATATTTGCTTATTAGATATACTGTATTGATAATATACATATATATATATATATATATATATATATATATATATATAATGCATATCTTCTGAATTAGCAATTCTAAATTTGAGGTAAGATCAAATCAGAAACAGGGCAGAGAGTCCTCTCAAATTACATAGGATTCTGAAAGGTAATCCTACCCCCAAGATTGAAAACCAGTACAATAAACTGCTGAATGTTACTGTAGGGCATTTCAAGCATGTGAATGGTATATATAGAGAGAAAATTAGAGAACCTCTGACCAATTGTTATTTATATATTTATATATATTCAATCTGTGAAAAACTAAGGAAAAGAAATCTCAATTATTGCAGTTTTGTCAGTTTCTTCAATTTGTCAGTTGTGTTACTTTGGGAGCTTGCTTTTTGTTTGTATTTTTCTTTTTCTTATTACCTTTACATTTGCCACTTTTATTTATTTATTTATTTTTATTCTTCCAATTTTATTTTATTTTTAAACTTTACATAATTGTATTAGTTTTGCCAAATATCAAAATGAATCCACCACAGGTATACATGTGTTCCCCATCCCGAACCCTCCTCCCTCCTCCCTCCCCATACCATCCCTCTGGGCCGTCCCAGTGCACCAGCCCCAAGCATCCAGCATCGTGCATCGAACCTGGACTGGCAACTCGTTTCCTACATGATATTTTACATGTTTCATTGCCATTCTCCCAAATCTTCCCACCCTCTCCCTCTCCCACAGAGTCCATAAGACTGTTCTATACATCAGTGTCTCTTTTGCTGTCTCGTACACCGGGTTATTGTTACCATCTTTCTAAATTCCATATATATGCGTTAGTATACTGTATTTATGTTTTTCCTTCTGGCTTACTTCACTCTGTATAATAGGCTCCAGTTTCATCCACCTCATTAGAACTGATTCAAATGTATTCTTTTTAATGGCTGAGTAATACTCCATTGTGTATATGTACCACAGCTTTCTTATCCATTCATCTGCTGATGGACATCTAGGTTGCTTCCATGTCTTGGCTATTATAAACAGTGCTGCGATGAACATTGGGGTACACGTGTCTCTTTCCCTTCTGGTTTCCTCAGTGTGTATGCCCAGCAGTGGGGTTGCTGGATCATAAGGCAGTTCTATTTCCAGTTTTTTAAGGAATCTCCACACTGTTCTCCATAGTGGCTGTACTAGTTTGCATTCCCACCAACAGTGTAAGAGGGTTCCCTTTTCTCCACACCCTCTCCAGCATTTATTGCTTGTAGACTTTTGGATCGCAGCCATTCTGACTGGTGTGAAATGGTACCTCATAGTGGTTTTGATTTGCATTTCTCTGATAATGAGTGATGTTGAGCATCTTTTCATGTGTTTGTTAGCCATCTGTATGTCTTTTTTGGAGAAATGTCTATTTAGTTCTTTGGCCCATTTTTTGATTGGGTCGTTTATTTTTCTGGAGTTGAGCTGTAGGAGTTGCTTGTATATTTTTGAGATTAGTTAACTACAGGCCAATATCACTGATGAACATAGATGCAAAAATCCTTAACAAAATTCTAGCAATCAGAATCCAACAACACATTAAAAAGATCATACATCACGATCAAGTGGGCTTTATCCCAGGGATGCAAGGATTCTTCAATATCCGCAAATCAATCAATGTAATACACCACATTAACAAATTGAAAAATAAAAACCATATGATTATCTCAATAGATGCAGAGAAAGCCTTTGACAAAATTCAACACCCATTTATGATAAAAACTCTCCAGAAAGCAGGAATAGAAGGAACATACCTCAACATAATAAAAGCTATATATGACAAACCCACTGCAAACATTATCCTCAATGGTGAAAAATTGAAAGCATTTCCTCTAAAGTCAGGAACAAGACAAGGGTGCCCACTTTCACCATTACTATTCAACATAGTTTTGGAAGTTTTGGCCACAGCAATCAGAGCAGAAAAAGAAATAAAAGGAATCCAAATTGGAAAAGAAGAAGTAAAACTCTCACTATTTGCAGATGACATGATCCTCTACATAGAAAACCCTAAAGAGTCCACCAGAAAATTACTAGAAATAATCAATGACTACAGTAAAGTTGCAGGATATAAAATCAACACACAGAAATCCCTTGCATTCCTATACACTAATAATGAGAAAACAGAAAGAGAAATTAAGGAAACAATTCCATTCACCATTGCAACGGAAAGAATAAAATACTTAGGAATATATCTACCTAAAGAAACTAAAGACCTATATATAGAAAACTATAAAACACTGGTGAAAGAAATCAAAGAGGACACTAATAGATGGAGAAATATACCATGTTCATGGATTGGAAGAATCAATATAGTGAAAATGAGTATACTACCCAAAGCAATTTATAGATTCAACGCAATCCCTATCAAGCTACCAACAGTATTCTTCACAGAGCTAGAACAAATAATTTCACAATTTGTATGGAAATACAAAAAACCTCGAATAGCCAAAGCGACCTTGAGAAAGAAGAATGGAACTGGAGGAATCAACCTACCTGACTTCAGGCTCTACTACAAAGCCACAGTTATCAAGACAGTATGGTACTGGCACAAAGACAGAAATATTGATCAATGGAATAAAATAGAAAGCCCAGAGATAAATCCACGCACATATGGACACCTTATCTTCGACAAAGGAGGCAAGAATATACAATGGATTAAAGACAATCTCTTTAACAAGTGGTGCTGGGAAATCTGGTCAACCACTTGTAAAAGAATGAAACTGGACCACTTTCTAACACCATACACAAAAATAAACTCAAAATGGATTAAAGATCTAAACGTAAGACCAGAAACTATAAAACTCCTAGAGGAGAACATAGGCAAAACACTCTCCGACATACATCACAGCAGGATCCTCTATGACCCACCTCCCAGAATATTGGAAATAAAAGCAAAAATAAACAAATGGGACCTAATTAACCTACATTTGCCACTTTTAAAGTTACATTGTTTGAAGTATATCTGTGTAAATAGAACCTAGTTCGATTTACCTTTATAGTCAACTTAAAACTCTCTGTACTTTAGTAGGGGAGTGTAATTCATATTTATTTTTGTAATTTATACAATTGCTCTTATTTCTCCTACCCTATTTTATGGGGTAAAATAACTTCAATACTTTTAATTAATTTATCTTTTTTTGCTATTCCTTTATTTCTCTTCTTGCTTGTGCTGGACTATGAATTCTATAACTTTTTTTCCTCTCAAGGAGTCCTAAATATGTATCTGTTGCCTACAAAGAAGTGAACAGATAAGGACATATGTAAGAGGTATCTTAAAAGTTATGGAGAACTCTGGTACTGCAAGATGGACTTTTCTTGGGAAGAATCAGGCTATTAAGGGAGAGGAGTATGAATTGAGGGGCACTAAAGCCAGGCTGAATTAGTATCAATATCAGATTTCACAGCAAAAGAAAGTAAAGCAACTAGAGAGTGAGAAAGAAGGGATGAGAAAGTAGAGAGCCAGGAATAATGGATTTGGTGAAGATATTAGGAATGTCGAGATTGGTTGATGGCAGCTGTTTTGTCAATTGATTAAGAGAACAAGGACCGAGAGAGAGTAAAACAAAGCGGTTCATGAGTAGCTTTGTTATTGATCTTGAAAGTAATCCCCCTTTAGCATTTCTCAGGTGACGCTTGTTAAGATTTTAAAGTTTAATTTTTGGTTATTAGACTGGTATTTTTTGAATGGAACCATCAAATAAATCCTGAATCCGTAAGCCAATTTAGCTGTATTGGTTCAAAAAGGGTCCTTAACCAATTAAGTTATAATAAAATGGGTTGGTTTCTTCTCATGACTTTTTTTTTCTTCTGTTATATAGCAAACTCTCTTTCTTCAATTTGAGTCTCTCTTTGGCTTGGAAAGTTTGCTGTTGAGACATAGGAGTTTTCAATATTATACATTTCTTCCCAGTTTACCTTCCTTATTTTAGAAGTCTAGAACACAGTTGTCGAGTCAAATCAAAGTGAAAGTCAACGTGTTAGTTGGGCAATATTGCTGATTCTTTGGGACCCCTTAGGCTGTAGCTCACCGGGCTCCTCTGTACATGGACTTCTCCAGGCGAAAATTACTGGAATGGGTTGCCATTTCCTTCTCGAAGGGATCTTCCTGACCCAGGGATTGAACCTGGGTCTCCTGTACTGCAGGCAGATTCTTTACCACCTGAGTCACCAGGGAAGTCTCAGAGTCAAATTAATCTGAGTTCAAATCCCAGTAATGTCATTTAGTATGGTATCAGGCAAATTTGAAAATGTATTGCTATATTGGAGTGTCCTCATCTATAAATTCAAGATGAAAACCTTCTTTATGTTATAAGATTGCTGCAAAGATTTAAAAATGAATTAACTCCTAGAATATTTTGCTTGTAGATAGGCACATAATAAATCTTCAATGAATTAATTGTTATCTTTATACTATTCGGTCTCTGGATCTGGGTTATTACTTCATAATTTTTTCATTTTTCATTTTTTGATTTTGACACTGTTAATTCTTCTCTTTGAATCTTCTGAGATGATTTTTAAAACTCTTCTACTTCAGTCTTTGATTTGAATTTCTTTCTCATCTAGCTCACTTTGATTTCTGCATATTTCTCAGTATTATCAATTTTCATCTGTGTTGTTTATCATTTACCTTCAGTCTCTTGTTAATGGATTCCAAGTTCTTTTGGATCTTAATAGCATGAAACTGGTGATCTTACAAGCTTCCTGAATTACATTCTCCCCTGAGCATGATAGTCTTCTGTAATTTGAGTGCTATAGTCTCTTGTTCTTTTTGAGTTACAGATTTTTCCCCTCCAATCAGTAAAATGCACTTCCATAGTTCATTTGCCATATCCCTGACTTTTATCTTCATACTGAGTGTTTGATCAGGAAAATCAAATCATTTTCATGTCATTTTACTGGGCAACTAGTTGTTAATAAAAACCTTCACTGGGATTAGGACGGGGTCAATTAAGGTAAATTTGCATTTGCCCCACAGCAATTGTTAAAAATCAACTCTTTTCTTCTCAGTCTCAGGTGAAGGAGGAGAGATGAGAACTTGTGGGCATTTTGTACCCAGCTCAGGATAAGGTTTGCACTGAGTTCTTCTTCAAGTTGTCCATTTGTCTTCACCTACTGTCTTTTTGTACTTCAAAACCTGTGGTCATTTCATTGGTATTTTCATTCCAATCCCAAAGAAGGGCAATGCCAAAGAATGTTCAAACTACCGCATGATTACACTCATTTCACATGCTAGCAAAGTCATGCTCAAAATCCTTCAAGCTAGGCTTCAACAGTACATGAACCGAGACTTTCCGGATGTTCAAGCTGGATTTAGAAAAGGCGGAGGAACCAGAGATCAAATTGCTAATATCCATTGGATCATACAAAAAGCAGGAGAATTCCAGAAAAACATCTACTTCAGTTTCATTGACTACGTGAAAGCCTTTGACTGTGTGGATCACAACAAACTGTGGAAAATTCTTAAAGAGATGGGAATACCAGACCACTTCACCTGCCTCCTGAGAAACCTGTATGCAGGTTAAGAATCAAGAGTTAGAACTGGACATGGAACAATGGACTGGTTCCAAATTGGGAAAGGAATATGTCAAGGCTATATATTGTCACCCTGCTTATTTAAACTTTATGTAGAGTACATCATGCGAAATGCTGGACACGATTATGCACAAGCTGGAATCAGGATTGTCAGAGAAATATCATTAACCTTGAATATGCAGATGATACCACCCTTATAGCATAAAGTGAAGAGAAGCTAAAGAGGCTCTTGATGAAGATGAAAGAGGAGAGTGAAAAGTTGGCTTAAAACTCAACATTCAGAAAACCAAGGCCATAGCATTCTGTCCCATCAACTCAATGCAAATAGATAGGGAAACAATGGAAACAGTGAGAGATTTTATTTTCTTGGGCTCCAAAATCACTGTGGATGGTGATTGCAGCCATGAAATTAAAAGACCCTTGCTTCTTGGAAGAAAAGCTGTGATAAACCTAGACAGCATATTAAAAAGCAGAGACTTTACTTTGCCAACAAAGATCCATATAATCAAAGCTGTGGTTTTTCCAGTAGTCATGTATGGATGTGAGAGTTGGACCATAAAGAAGGCTGGGCACTGAAGAATTGATGCTTTCAAACTTTGGTGTTGGAGAAGACTCTCTAGAGTCCCTTGGATTGCAAGGAGATCAAACCAGCCAGTCTTAAAGGAAATCAACCCTGAATATTCATTGGAAGGACTGATGCTGAAGCTCCAATACTTGGCCACCTGATGCAAAGAACTGACTCATTTGAATGGACCCTAATTCTGGGAAAGATTGAAAGCAGGAAGAGAAGGGTATGACAGAGGATGAGATGGTTGGATAGCATCACCAATTCAATGGACATGAGTTTGAGCAAACTGCAGGAGATGAAGGACAGGGAACCCTCTCATGCTGCAGTCCATGGGGTTGCAAATAGCTGGACATGACTGAGTGACTGAACAACAAAATGAGGTGGAAGTTCTCAACCAAGGGTACACACAGATCCCCCTAGCTAACCTTAAAAAATACAGATGCCTGTGTCTCACCTGGAAGAATCTGATTATTTGGTTTTGAATATAGCCTGGACATTGGTATTTTTAAAGTGTCAGCAGGTAATTCTGTTGTAGAGCCAGCACTGGAAACACGGTTCAAGGTGTTTGACACCAGTGATCAAGTCTCAGTTTTAACCAGAAATTCTTATGAGGACTTCCCAACAGCAACTTGCAAATATAGGATGAAAAAAAGAGAAATGCCTGAATAAAAATGATGAACCATTAAAAGAAAGTAATAAAATTAGCAAAGGAAAATCACAGGACAACAAAAATTAAATGAAATGATTCTTGGGAAGAAATAGGAAATTATGGTCAGAGTAACAAAAAGTGGAAGGCAAAAGAAAAAAAAAAAAAAAGAATATTGACTAAGACAGCTAGAAGAATAGAAGCATGAGACAGGATATTTACCATTCATGAGTTTGGCTACCAGAGGATTAAATGAGATAAATCCCAGTAGTGTGGAGGGTCCAAGGGTTAACAGCCCCACTCAGGTGCAAATGGGCCCCTTTGGGCCACAGAATCTAGATGCTGTGCCCTCCAAAGGCCAGGGTTCAGAGCATGGAGTTCTTGAAAGTTCATTTTCTCAGCTGGAGCCTCGGGGTAGAAAGCCCTGCAGTTATCAGTCCAGTGCATCTTTAGACTAGTTGCAAAGGGCTCCAATTAACTCTGCGGAGCTCTTGCTGATTTTTCCCTCCAGCCCTGTTAACATGCGAAGCTACTGCCCAGAGAGACAGTCCTGGCATCTCCTTTCAAACCCAGGACTGCTCAGAAAGACCCTTCCCAATCTGATTTGAAATTCTGTCAAGAAGGCATAGATTCAAGAATCTGCTCATATACCATTTTTTCTTTATTTCCTTAAGATGTTTAAACGTAAACTTAATTATTGTCATAATTAGCACAGCACCTGGCACAGTGCTAGGAAAATAATTGATACACAGAAGATATTTCCTCAGTTTTATTGTTGTATTACATTGAGCTAAACTCTAAAAGAGTTGAATTCCTTCTTCAGATAATAATCAAATTTATTATTTATTGTAGTATAGCTGATAAGCCAATAATAATAACCTTTCAGATGACTTAAATAAATCTATATCACAAAGGAAAAAAAAAGACTTTTTAATTTATAATGCAGTTGATAATATCACTCTTGCTCTGAAAACTGGATCGGTCCTCATATACTGTAGACATTAGTCTTGTACCTGAAAAAAAAGTGGTTTCCATATTGTAAAATCTCTCATTTCTCTGTCTCTTCCACAGCTAGTAGTAACAATTAGTGAGTCTCAACTCTATTGATCGTAAGGTGTTACTGGATTGCTTATGAAATATAGATTCTTGGGCTCCATGCACAGGATTCTGTGTATTTGGGCTAGGATTGAGAAATCTGCCTTTTACCAAGTGTTATAGTTGGTCCTCTTGCAGAGGTTTATGAACCACACATTAAAAAACCACTGGAGTGAGAGGAAGAGCAGGTGAGCCGGGATCACTTTCACCTGCTGGGCTTGAATTTGTCCCTGCCACTGTTCCAACTACATGTGGGCAGAACGATGCTCAGGCAGGTGAATAAATAGAAGTAGTGTAAGTAGGGCCTCTGACCATTAAGGGCAGTGCTTCTGAAAGTTGCTAGTGAAAAGGAAGTGAGAATTATTGAGAATCTTGGTAAACTTCAGATTTTGATTCAGTAGGTCTGAGACTGTGGTGAGAGATACTACATTTCTAACGATCCCAGCTCTCTCATCCCCCGGCCACGATGCCCATTAGAAAGGCAGAGAGTCCACTATTGATGTTCTAAATGCCAAATTCCTGTTAGGGCTGAAGAAGAAAGAGACCAGGGCAATGCAACTTGTGAAACAGAATTGTAATCTTGTAGTGAAGTCTCATCTGTGGATTTCAATTACACATATTTAACCACATACCTTGGAAGTGGGGAAAGCATGAAAAAGAGTGAAAAAACTTCAAAGATCATCTTACAGGCAAAAGATGCTATCCAATCCTGAAACTGTTAATACCTGTCAGAAGAAAAGTTTATGTGAATAGTTATAGGGTTTCCCAACTATTGACTAAAAGGGAAACTCTTTACTGGGGTGCCTACAAAAAGAATTGAAGAACTAAGAGCATTGAGAATTACCGATTCATGAGAAGTTAGAGGCATACACAAAATCAAATGCACTGTACTTTATGGGCCAAGGGCTTCCCAGGTGGCTGTAGTGGTAAAGAACCCCCCTGCCAATGCAGGAGATGTAGGAGACCCATGTTTGATTCCTGGGTCAAGAAGATCCCCTGGAGGAAGGCATGGCGACCCACTCTAATATTCTTGCCTGAAGAATCCCATGGACAGAGAAGCCTGGCGGGCTACAGTCCATGGGATTGCAAACAGCTGGACCTGACTAAAACAACTTAGCATGCAAGGAGTTGTCAAAGGGACTTTAAATTATGAGTAATGTTGCCTTCTGTCCAACTTTGGAACTTAACCCCAACCATTAGCCCATCCATAAGTTAAGATGCTGCTCTTTATGTGTATGTTTATGCACATATACGTGTATGCTGCTACTGCTGCTAAGTCACTTCAGTCGTGTCCGACTCTGTGCAACCCCATAGACGGCAGCCCACCAGGCTCCCCCGTCCCTGGGATTCTCCAGGCAAGAACACTGGAGTGGGTTGCCATTTCCTTCTCCAACGCACAAAAGTGAAAAAATAAAGTGAAGTCACTCAGTCGTGTCCGACTCCTAGCAACCCCGTGGACTGCAGCCTACCAGGCTCCACCATCCATGGGATTTGCCAGGCAAGACTACTGGAGTGGGTTGCCATTGCCTTCTCTGATATACATGTATATATTATATATAAAATTATCATACCTGAGGAGCCCACAGAGAAATAACTATAATAAAAACTTTAATGCCATGCAATTTTTTTTTTTATTCAACTGAGAAATCTTACCTCACAGTTGTTAAAAACTGCATATGGCTGCTCTTTGTTCATCCATTCTATTTTTTCATTAGCTCCCAGAAGACAAGTATCTTGTTTTATATTTATTTTAAGTCTTGTTTAGTAACTTGCTGAAAGCAGACAATCAATGCATTTTTATTGAAGGAATGAAGGAATAGATAAATGAACAAATGCAGGGTTTTGTTACTAGCCCTGTAGTTAACATAATGTTACAGTTGTTTTATCACGCTGAGATGAAGTTTCAACTACTGGTTCTGTCTCAGCAGTGTGATAGTTCTCTAATTTTATGAAATAAGATGCAGAACTACCACAAGTTAAATATGTATTCAGAACTTAATATATTCCCAAGAGGGAAAAATATTGGTAGGATGAATAGAATCAAAAATTAGTTCCAAAACTTATACCTCATAATGGAGCTCAAGGGATATATATTTGCAATTAAAAATAATTGAAGTCAGTGCTGCCGCAGATCTGATAATGACACAGAGCAGAAACTATTCATTTATTAAAAACAAAAGCATTATCTACTATGTTCCAGGTTAGTGCTAGATCCTACTGTTAGCATCTGCTTTTTTCCCCTGATTTTTAAAATTAATGGTAAAATGTATATATGAGCAATACTTTCTCTAAAGTACAATATTATGTTTTTAAATATGAATGTTAAACACTCATACTTAACACTCCCTTAAAAATGAGTGTTTTATGGGGGAAAATCAGTAGAGATAAGTTTTTCATTTTTAGTTAATTTTTCTTGAGAGACAGAGAACCCGAAATAACAGTGACTGCAACAAAATTAAGTTTTTCTGTCTCCGGTGATAGATGTTCACAGTCAATGTAGGGAATGATATTAACAGTTATAGGGACCCACCCTCTTCATCTTTTTGCTAGACAGGACTTTCACCTCAAGGTCCAAGATAGCTGTTAGAGCATCAGCCATCCAGTCTGATTTCTATCCAGCAGAAAGGAGGAATCATTGAATGAGGATGTACACATTTACCTTAATGATATATTTCAGAAATTATTCCTCTACCTTTGATTACATTCTATGATTAGAACTTAGCCACATGGCTATATCTAGCTACACAGATTGCTGGGAAATTTCCTTATTCAAAGTGGCCATTTACCCAACTAAAAAAGGTCTTTTTATTTTACTAGGGGAAAAAGAGAGTATGTAATGAGAGGGCATTTAGTGGTCTCTGCCACAATAGGCAAACATCAAAGGTAAATTTGAAAAATTCATTTTGATGATATTGTTAAAAGATGGATCACTTCTCAGCCTTTCAGCTAAGATCAAATGTAGTATGGGGGCTTTCCAGCTGGTACAGTGGTAAAGAAGCAGCCTGCTGATGCAGGAGACACACAAGAGACTGAGGCTCAGTCTCTGGCTCAGGAAGATCCTCTGGAGTAGGAAATCACAACTCACTGCAGTATTCCTACCTGAAAAGTTCCATGGACAGAGGAGCCTGGTGGGCTGTGGTCCACATGGAGTCGCAAAGAGTCAGATATGACTGAGCACACATTAAAATATGAATTTTGAGGAAGTCTTGGCCATTTTTATAGTACTCTATAAATTAATATTTCATATTTATAGTTTATTATAAACTATTTCTTTAAATGTAAATCTTAAAGGAAATTGGTCTGAAAGCACTTCAAAGAACAAAAATATGGCTTATGACATAAATAGTAAAAATAGAAATGATGTCATGTTCCTGCTTAGCTAATGTAGAAGAATTTCATCAGGTAATGCAGTGTTGATGAGTTAATAGCTTTCTCTAACTCTCCTGAATATATAATGTGCCTGAACTCCTAGTACATTGTGAAAGCTTCAGATGGGGCTCTCTACAAGTTATTCATTTTATTTTATGCAGTAAGAACTTGTGGTGCAGATTTGGATTTTTTTGGATGACATGCTGTACAATGGTTAAAAATGATGGTAATATATCAGTTTTGCTATAGAGTGGTAATCAACTGTGGATGTTGGCCATAGCATCAGCTCAGTTCAGTGACTCAGTCATATCCAACTCTTTGTGACCCCATGGACTGCGGTACACCAGGCTTCCCTGTCCATCACCAACTCCTGGAGCTTACTCAGACTCATGTGTTTCGAGTCGGTAATGCCATCCAACCATCTCATCCTCTGTCGTTCCCTTCTTCTCCTGCCTTCAATCTTTCCCAGCATCAGGGTCTTTTCAACTGAATCATTTCTTCGCATCAGGTGGCCAAAATACTGAAGTTTCTGCTTCAGCATTAGTCCTTCCAATGAATATTCAGGACTGATTTCCTTTAGGATGGACTGGTTGGATCTCCTTGCAGTCCAAAGGAATCTCAAGAGTCTTCTCCACACCACAGTTCAAAAGCATCAATTCTTTGGCACTCAGCTTTCTTTATAGTCCAACTCTCACATCCATACATGACTACTAGAAAAATCATAGCTTTGACAAGACAGACCTTTGTTGGCAAAGTGATATCTTTGCTTTTTAATATACTATCTAGATCGGTCATAACTTTCCTTCCAAAGAGCAAGCTGCTTTTAATTTCATGGCTGCAGTCACCATCTGCAGTGATTTTGGAGCCCCCCAAAATAAAGTCTCTCACTGTTTCCATTGTTTCCCCATCTATTTGCCATGAAGTGATGGGACCATATGCCATGCTGTTAGTTTTCTGAATGTTGAGTTTTAAGCCAACTGTTTCACTCTCCTCTTTCACTTTCATCAAGAGGCTCTTTAGTTCTTCCTTGCCTTCTGCCATAAGGATGGTGTCATCTGCATTTTTGAGGTTATTGATATTTCTCCCAGCAATCTTGATTCCAGCTTGTGCTTCATCCAGCCCGGCCTTTCATCCAGCCTGGCCATAGTATAGTGTAGGCTATAATCCTCAAGGTTACTGATCATATTTGATAAAGGAACAAGTTTTCTGTTTTCTAACTTTTATGATCATTTTATATTTGTATTGTATTTGGGATTAATTATAAACTTTATATATGTGTGTGTATATAATATTATATGCAAATAACACACAAATGTATACACACTGATAATAGAGTTTCTTATGAATCAGTTGTGTTTTTTTAAGGCAATATTATAGGCATATACACTTGCTCACTTGGCAGGATAAGCATTCTACTTTCTGTTCATACACAGCATGTTTTAATAATAACTTTGAACCTATTGACACATTTAAGGTATATTTAAATCAAATTCTTACTATACAGTATGCTATTATTTTTAGTAACATATCTTCAACATGCCTTCTTGCAGAACTGGGAGGGGAAGAATAATGATCTTGGTGTCAGAAGACATAGGCTCTGACCTTGAATCTGCTGCTGGACCTAAGTGAGCTTTACACTCTGCCCAACAGCAGCCCCTCTGAACAGCTCGCTCTGTGCAATGGGCTTATCCTATCAGAGGCTTTTACGAGGGGACCTAGGACACTGATCAGTAAGGGACGACTTTCCTTTCTCATTTATTCCTTTTCTTTCTGTCTCCTTCCTGCCTCTCTGCTTAGTCAAGTCTGATATTTTCTTGGAGAGTTCTAATGATGTCGGTGTCAGTCCTTTATGTTAGACAAAGAGTTAAGATGTGTGGGTAACTTCAAACCAATTGCAGAATTAGAAGGGGAAAGACAGAGACTCTGCAGTTCTTAATATAAAAGCATTGATTAAAAATGTGAGGTTAGATGTAAGCCAATTGAGAGAATCTTAATGGGATAATGCTTTGAGATCAGTTAAAATCACTGTTTCAATCATTCCTGAAGACAGGTTAAACCTTATATTTTATTTTAAAAAATATAAGAATAAAGAAATTGTTTTCCCTGTTTGTAAGATCAAACTGTTTAGTCTTTGGTCCAAGGTGCTCCCTACTAGAAGTTTTAAACAGAGTCAGAAAATCCATTTGTAGGAAATTAAATATGAAATGTTAGTTTTAGAATTTCCAAAGAGTTCCATTAGGTTTGGGGTAAATGCATTCACTCTACTACCTTTTGGATAAAATACAAATTAACTTTAATTTTATAAATCTTAGAGATCTTTATTTTTATTTAAAATATTGTCCTAAACAAAACAACAAATGTCAATTTCCTACCAAAAGAAAAGCATCCTGTGTGTTTCCAGATCTCCGTTAGACCATTAAATTTTCATCCATATTTAACAAATTTAACAAATGTTCAGCTTCATAGGGTCATTGTGTCACAATGTCTGTGTTAGAACTTTATTTTCAGAGGTTCCTTTAAGTGGGCAAAAAGCATGGCATGTTGGATTAATTTACTCTCTTTCATCCATCCACTGGTTTGGTTGGCAGCTCAAAAACTAATTTTGAAGTGTAAGACACTTAAAAATATTAGGATTTCTCAGCACTATAGCAAAATCTCGAGCCAGAAAAGTCCCCTTCTCTGCTACTTCCCTTCCCCTGGCTGGCTTTCTTTTAAAAATGGGTTCTTCTACTGTGTCCCTAGGTAGCAGTCTCAACTCTGCCTGTGTGGGGTCCCTTACCAGATGGCCCTCTTAATAAATGCCTCGCTCTTCCCCACCCTCACCTTCTTGATCCAAATGTGAAATGCCAGCAAATAAATAAGAGCATTGTACTCTGATGAGTTCTCTTGAGATGGAGGAGAGCCCCGGGGAGGGAAAGCTAGAAATGGCTTTTCTTATTGCTAGACGGCTCCTAATTACTTGGCCAGTAGGTAGAAGACACCGTTTAGACAATAGAGACTTTAAAGGTAAAGAAAGAGAACAAATTCTCCATCTTATTCCAAATGCCTTTGCTAACAGGAAAAATGTGCTTGGGTTGTTGGAGTCCGTTTGAAATATTCTGCATGATCTTTCTTTGCCTGGGGACCACAGACTTTGGACTCTGGTTAGTGACGGCTGTGTGCACATTTCGCCGCCACACTCAGAGTGCAACGGAAATGAGTGGGTAATGAGAACAGAGCAGCCAGTTCTTTAATTGAATTAAAAGCTGGGTGACATCAGTGCAGACACCTGTCCAATTACAGACAGGCCAAGGTGTTTACCATTGCTGCACAAGCGATTCGAAGATGACAGAAATCTTTCCGCCCACAGATTAACATAATGAAGGGGAACAGAGTACAGTGGATACAGGCCAAACACCTAGGTTGGCAGCTGAGGGGGGCTGGTAAGGGGGTGTCAGCTCCGGGATGTAAATAGAAACAGAGTCTCTTTTCTTCTCCAAACTGTGTTGGGCTTTGAAAAGGATGCCATTTTGCTTTATATCTCAGGCTTGGATTCCAGGCCGAGCATTTATACTTGTCTGCATCGAGTCAGAGGAGTTAATCATAAAATCTCAATGTCAAAGCTGACTCCTCTGCTGTTTTCCTGCTTCTCAGCATACAGTTTTATTAGAGGCACAAAAGCTTGTCCAGCTGGTGTCAGCTCCACAGTGATTTTCTCTTAGTCAGGCTGCCTTCAGTTTTGAATATTTCTCTTCTGCTCCTTTGAAACTTGAGGTTTGAGCACAGGAAACAGTGTGTCGGAAATATAACGGATGAGTCAAAAGAAACAGCGTTTGTTCCTTCGCGGGCACCTGGGAAAGGGTAGGATGGAATTGGGCATCTCTAATAGTAAAGGAGACAGCTTTGAGCTGAGAAGATGAAAAGTCTTGATTTTTTTGTCAAACATCAAGGGTCCACCCTTGGTAAAACATTGCAATAACTGCTAGAAAAGAGGACAAGTAAAGACACACCCTCTGCATTTAGGAAGTTCCCCCAAATCATTGCAGGGGGCTTCTAAATTGTTCTCCAGGAGAAGGTTTTTCTGCTCTGCTGGGTGGAAATCCTCAGAGCACAGAGTCTGGAACCATGCGCACTAGGGTCTTAAATTTCCTTCTGTGATGCACTGTCTCTACTTATATCAAGTTCCTGCCCCTACTCTTTCAGGCAGGGCTTCCTGAACCCGCCGAGGTCCACAGGACTGTCATTCAAAGGGAATATACGTACTTAACTTCAAACTCCCTTGGTGTGGCCCGTCAGGATTTCTCAATGTTAAGCATTAATGCAAAATGCATTATCGCTTAGCACTGAGAGTCCTGGCCCTGCTGGTGCCAATGGTTTTAATCCAGATACCAAGACTCCTGTGTTTCATGGGATCCTAACACTTTTAAGACATCAATAATGCTTCCTATATGCTTATGGAATGTTTTGTCAGCTCACCCTCTTCCATTATCAAAAGAGACTGGCAGGTTTCCTGACATGGTTGGGACCATTTTTGATTTCACAGAGATTCGTGGCTGGAAAAGAATCTGAGAGGTCATCTGGCCTGCCTCCAGGTAGAAACAGTCTAAGATTCAAAGGGAAAAAAAAGACTCCTCTGTGATGTCTGCTGGAGACAGAGGTTCATATCCAAACCAGTCTTAAAAGTTGTCATTGTTAGGATATACTTCTTTATTTGTAACCCCCTAAGTGTCATCAAGGAGACTATCCCACTTTATCTTACTGGGTTTTCTGTGGACATAGAATATATGTCATATTTTTCTCTCTAGGATTCCTTTATAAATATATCACTGTAAATGTTTTTCAATATTCTTTTAAATATAATACTGAAATATATTTTCAATGATTTTCTTGTCATCTCTTTGTCTTTAACTAAATATAGTGTGCTTAATTTCTCAGTCATGTCCAGCTATTTGCGACCCCATGGACCATAGCCCACCAAGCACCTCTGTCCGTGGGGATTCTCCAGGCAAGAGTATTGGAGTGGGTTGCCATACCCTCTTCCAGGGGATCTTCCAAACCCAGGGATCTAACCCAGGTCTCCCATATTACAGGCATATTCTTTATTGACTGAGCCACCAGGGAAGCTTATAGATCTCCTATCATTTTGGACTGGGAGGTCTGGATCTGAATTTTATAAATGTCCTTGCCCACTTAGCATGTGTGCAAGCATTCTGCTTTATGTACTTAATCTATGTATTATTGTTATCATTAGGGTTCTTCTTCTTCTAGTTCTAATATTTTCTTAGATTAGAAACTTTGTAAAGATCAGTTCTGTTCTATAGCACTTTTCCTAGAGGCATATAGAAGGAGAGTTGATAAATACCCTTATATGTGTGTATGTGTGCATTTTAACTAATTTTTATTGGTGTGTAGTTGATTTACAATGTTGTGTTAGTTTCTGCTGTACAGCAAAGTGAATCAGGTACATACACGTATCAGATCAGATCAGTCGCTCAGTCGTGTCCGACTCTTTGCGACCTCATGAATTGCAGCACGCCAGGCCTCCTTGTCCATGACCAACTCCTGGAGTTCACTCAGACTCATGTCCATTGAGTCAGTGATGCCATCCAGCCATCTCATCCTCTGCCGTCCCCTTCTCCTCCTGCCCCCAATCCCTCCTAGCATCAGAGTCTTTTCCAATGAGTCAACTCTTCGCATGAGGTGGCCAAAGTACTGGAGTTTCAGCTTTAGCATCATTCCTTCCAAAGAAATCCTAGGGCTGATCTCCTTCAGAATGGACTGGCTGGATCTCCTTGCAGTCCAAGGGACTCTCACGAGTCTTCTCCAACACCACAGTTCAAAAGCATCAATTCTTCAGTGCTCAGCCTCCTTCACAGTCCAACTCTCACATCCATACATGACCACAGGAAAAACCATAGCCTTGACTAGACGAACCTTTGTTGGCAAAGTAATGTCTCTGCTTTTGAATATGCTATCTAGGTTGGTCATAACTTTGCTTCCAAGGAGTAAGCGTCTTTTAATTTCATGGCTGCAGTCACCATGACTGCATGGTGGGCACCATGCCCATGGCTGGGCACCATTTTGGAGCCCAGAAAAATAAAGTCTGACACTGTTTCCACTGTTTCCCCATCTATTTCCCATGAAGTGATGGGACCGGATGCCATGTATATTCACTCGTTTTTAGATTCTTTTCCCATGTAGGTCATTACTAGTATTAAGTAGAGTTTGTTTTCTACATCTGTGACTCTATTTCTGATTTTTAAATAAGTTCATTTGTACCATATTTAAAAATCTCATATATAAGTGATATTATATGATATGTGTCTTTCTCTCTCTGACTTACTTTCACTCAGTGTGGCAGATTGTGCTGCTGCTGCTGCTAAGTCGCTTCAGTCGTGTCCGACTCTGTGCGACCCCATAGACGGCAGCCCACCAGGCTCCCCCGTCCCTGGGATTCTCCAGGCAAGAACACTGGAGTGGGTTGCCATTTCCTTCTCCAATGCAGGAAAGTGAAAAGTGAAAGGGAAGTCACTCAGTTGCGTCCGACTATTCGCGACCCCATGGACTGCAGCCCACCAGGCTCCTCCGTCCATGGGATTTTCCAGGCAAGAGTGCTGGAGTGGGGTGCCATTGCCTTCTCCAATGGCAGACTCGAGGTCTGCCTATATCACTACAAATGGCATTCTTTCATTCTTTATATGGCTTAGTAATATAAGTATCTTTTGATGATGATACTTTGTTGCAGCAGTACTGCTTTTTTTTCTGGGGAGTATATAATCTAAGGATGAACCTGACACTTAAAGGAAGGCCATTTGGCCACTCACTTTGGTCTCTGGGGATATGTTTAAGAAAGGCTACCTTGACTAGTCTTGGAAAGATTATCTTTATTCTTTAGTAATAGCAGAAGTTTTTATAATGATCAACTTTAATCCATCCTGATAAACTCTCCATCCTGAGAAACAGAATATAGAGACTGCATGCCCCAACAACAGGATGACTTTGTCATTATTCTGATTTAAAAAAGGACCACTTGGCTAACCAGCCCCTTCTCCTACCCCAACCTAATTGTAATCTGACAAGAGAGAAAATACTCAATCATTATATTGCTCTTCTTACTGAAATAGATAAAACTAACCTGTATTTAGGGGAAATTATTCCAATGGTTTGACAAACTTTGTCTGTGAGACACAACGTTATAAGCAATATCCCCACTGCAAATAGGAGAGAAATGCCACCTTAGCCTCTCAAAGTACGGCATGTTTTTTTGAAAGTGATTTACAAGCCACCCAAAATTTTCTACCTGTGATTTGAAGTTAGCAAAAGCCAAAACATCAGCTTTCTTCTTCTCTGTTTTCTATTTTGCAGCTCTCATTTCTCAGTGTTTATTATTGTTTCACCTGCCTGGAGATAGGAAATGTGAGCACGTTGATAAATGGCTTGAAAGATGATCTAGTTTCTCTCCAGCATCTTTCTTTAAGAATCCTGGGACTTTTCTATGAAATACAATTTGGTAAACTTCTCTACCAAAGCAAAAAGCTGAAAAATGCAAGTTTTTTGAGAGAAGTATTGCCTGTTTTTTAAGGTCCTAAAGTTCTAAGGGGGAAGAAATTAGCAAAGGAATTTCATGATACACATACATGCACAAAAGGATTCCTTTAGTAAAGGCAAGAAAGGTTGAATAAAGCATTGAAGACCATTTAGTGAATGCAAACTTAGTATCTGGTTTGACATGATCTTTCTTAAAGTCTCCACTAATACCTGTCTTGTTAATTTGATATAACAGTCACAGTTCCAACACTGTGCTTCACCTATGATTTGAAAAGAAATAATGTCTCAGGGTAAGTATTTTGCAATATAAGGGAGCTGTTTTTTATGTTTCCCGATTATAATATTATCTAGATGAATGACACGATGTCATACTAAAGATTTCAGAGTACCAAACCGTATGCAACCACAGTGTCTTTTGGAACACAATATACCGTTGCCCCAGCTAAGTCAGGGCCACCTGTGAGAGGCGATGTGACCTAGGCTGTTCAGTGATGACCAAGAGAAACTCATCTCATGTCATAAAGCATTTTCTTGTTCACCATCGTAGTAAAACTCACTTTCTGGGGCTGATTCATTTCTTGTTAGTATGGCATTATACTAATTCAGATGAGCAATTTATCTTATTTAGACTTGCAGTAGATTTGAACTTGGCAATAGCAAAGATGAGACAAATGCCAAAGATTTTCAAAGGATGAAAAGGCTAGGATTTATCTTACAAGGATACCTTAATTTTGAACTCAGGATTTACAGTTGATGATGGAGGCACTAAGAGTAGGGAAAATGGTAATACTGTATATATGGTTGTCCCAGTCTCCTAATTGATCCCTACCCTGCTTTTTCACCTTCAATATCTGTGTGGTTGTTTTCTAAATCTGTGATTCTGTTTTGTAAATAAGTTCATTTGTACCATTTTTTTAAGATTGCATATCTAAGTGATACTATATGTTATTTGTCTTTCTCTGTCTGACTTCATATAGTATAATAATCTCTAGATCCATCCATGATTAACATATGCATAGTATTATATATAAAATAAATAAATAATAAGGACTTACTATATTGCACAGGGAACTCTACTCAATATTGTGTAATAAACTATATGGGAAAAGAATCTAAAAAAGAGTGGATAAATGTATATGTATAACTGATTCACTTTGCTGTACACCTGAAATTAACAAAACATTGTAAGTATACTATACTCCAATAAATATATTTTTAAAAAAGAAATGGGAAAGATGAAGCTTGCAAATAGTTTTGGCTATCAGGTCTGCATTGGGGCAGGTTGAGAGTGAAATGTTATTCATATTTGAATATCTAGGTAGGATACATGTCTTGTGAGTAGAAATAAATAACTAGAGCTTGGAGGAGAGATGTGAAGTCTACGAATATAGCTACGACATGAGGCTTAATGAACTAACAAAGGCAGGTGTTCAGAAGAAGAGAGAAGTCTATGCACCCAATTTTGAAAAAGAAAAAAAAAGCTAACTAAAGGACTGTGAAAGGGAGATGACCTGGCCAAAGAAAGCAAGGAGCTTTAATTTAGAACTCCTAGGAAAGAATTCAGTGGCCTAGAGGGCAGCTGAGGGAGGCAAAGTCCAATAAGTAGACTCAGGATCGAAGAAAGATAGAAGAAGGATTACTTGGTCTAGTGTGGAAGGGATCACTAGTGACCTTTAAAAAGTGGGAAGTCAAGAAATACCTGGACTAACAGTCAAATTTGCCTTGGAGTACAGAATGAAGAGGGCAAAGGCTAATAGAATTTTGCCAAGAGAATGCACTAGGCATAGCAAACACCCTCTTCCAACAACACAAGAGAAGACTCTACACATGGACGTCACCAGATGGTCAATAATTAAATCATATTGATTATATTCTTTGCAGCCAAAGATGGAGAAGTTGTATACAGTCAGAAAAAACAAGACCAGAAGCTGACTGTGGCTCAGATCACAAACTCCTTATTGCCAAATTCAGACTTAAAGTAAGTAGGGAAAACCACTAGACCATTCAGGTACGACCTAAATCAAATCCCTTACGACTATACAGTAGAAGTGACAAATAGATTCAAGGGATTAGATCTGATAACAGAGTGCCTGAAGAACTATGGACGGAGGTTCATGACATTGTACAGGAGGCAGTGATCAAGACCATCCCTAAGAAAAAGAAATGCAAAATGGCAAAATGGTTGTCTGAGGAGGCCTTACAAATAGCTGTGAAAAGAAGGGAAGTGAAAAGCAAAGAAGAAAAGGAAAGATATACCCATTTGAATTGAGAGTTCCAAAGAATAGCAAGGAGAGATAAGAAAGCCTTCCTCAGTGATCAGTGCAAAGAAATGGAGGAAAAGAATAGAATGGGAAAGACTAGAGATCTCTTCAAGAAAATTAGAGATACCAAAGGAGAATTTCATGCAAATATGGGCAAAATAAAGGACAGAAATGGTATGGACCTAACAGAAGCAGAAGATATTAAGAGGTGGCAAGAATACACAGAAGAATTATACAAAAGGATCTTCATGACCCAGATAATCACAATGCTTGATCACTCACCTAGAGCCAGACATTCTGGAATGCAAAGTCAAGTGGGCCTTGGGAAGCATCACTGCAAACAAAGCTAGTGGAGGTGATGGAATTCCAGTTGAGCTATTTCAAATCCTAGAAGATGATGCTGTGAAAGTGCTGCACTCAATATGCCAGCAAATTTGGAAAACTCAGCAGTGGCCACAGGACTGGAAAAGGTCAGTTTTCATTCCAATCCCAAAGAAAGACAATGCCAAGGAATGTTCAAACTACCGCACAATTGCACTCATCTCACATGCTAGCAAAGTAATGCTCAAAATTCTCCAAGCCAGGCTTCAACAATAGATGAACCGTGAACTTCCAGATGCTCAAACTGGATTTGAAAGGCAGAGGAAAATTGCCAACATCCACTGGATCATCGGAAAAGCAAGAGAGTTCCAGAAAAACATCTACCTCTGCTTTATTGACTATGCCAAACCCTTTGACTGTGTGGATCGCAACAAACTGTGAAAAATTCTGAAAGAGAAGGGAATACCAGACCACCTGACCTGCCTCCTGAGAGATCTGTATGCAGGTCAGGAAGCAACAGTTAGAACTGGACATGGAACAACAGACTGGTTCCAAGTCAGGGAAGGAGTACATCAAGGCTATATATTGTCACCCTGCTTATTTAACTTATATGCAGAGTACATCATGAGAAATTCTGGATTGGAGGAAGCACAAGGTCTAATCAAGATTGCCAGGAGATATATCAATAACCTCAGATATGCAGATTATAGCCCACTTATAGCAGAAAGCGAAGAACAACTAAAGAGTCTCTTGATCAAAGTGAAAGAGAAGAGTGAAAAAGTTGGCTTAAAACTCAACATTCAGAAAACTAAGATTATGGCATCCTGTACCATCACTTCATGGCAAACAGATGGGGAAACAGTGGAAATAGTGACAGATTTTATTTTGGGTGGCTCCAAAATTACTGCAGATGTTGACTGCAGCCATGAAATTAAAAGACGCTTGCTCCTTGGAAGAAAAGTTATGACCAACCTGGACAGCATATTAAAAAGCAGAGACATTAAAGCTATGGTTTTTCCAGTAGTCATGTATGGACGTGAGAGTTGTACTATAAAGAACGCTGAGCACCGAAGAATTGATGCTTTTGAACTGTGGTGTTGGAGAAGACTCTTGAGAGTCCCTTAGACTTCAAAGAGATCCAACCAGTCCATTCTAAAGGAAATCAGTCCTGAATATTTATTGGAAGGACTCATGCTGAAACGGAAACTCTAATACTTTGGCCTCCTGATGTGTAGAACTGATTAATTTGAAAAGACCCCAATGCTGGGAAAGATTGAAGGCGGGAGGAGAAGGGGATGGCAGAGGATGAGATGGTTGGATGACATCACCGACTCAATGGACTTGAGTTTGAGTAATCTCCGGGAGTTGGTGATGGACAGGGAAGTCTGGTGTGCTGTAGTCCATTGGGTTGCAGAGAGTCGGACATGACTGAGGACTGAACTGACCTGAGTGATCTTTAAAAGATAAAAATCAGTGTTTAATAGCAGAGTGCAGGCAGAAACTGGATTGCAGTGACAACATAGCTTTGGCTGTCATGGCATTGTGCTAGAATTCTCTCCTCCTATGTCCCTGTATTGAGAACATTATATTCCTAAGCTTATTGAATCCTGATAGTAACACTTTGAGATTAATATTGTAATATCCCCATCTCATAGCCCCATGATACTGTATTATTCCTGTAAGACCTCTCATCCAAGACAGGTGCTGTTATTATCTATCTGCAGTGCCTTAGAAGACTAAGGCACAGAAATCTGATCAACCTGCCCAAACCCGTACCATAAACCAGTAGTAGAATTGGCATCTGGACCCAAGCAGTCTTTCCTGAGCATCATTGCTCTTAATTCCCAAATCCCTACATGTTGAAGATGCAGATGTATGCTGGAAGCCTTCCTTTAAATCTTTTGGAGGAGGAGAAATAATCTCTTTAAAAAAGTGAGTTTAGACTGTGGGTCATGATCTGGGAGATTCAAGAAGAAATGACAGTCACAGTGGCAGGAGTGAGGGAAAGCAGAGACAATGTGAAGGTGTTTTGAAATCAGAGCTGCATTTGGCATGAGATGGTCACATGCGTTGTGTGTCACTTCGTTGGCTTGCTGACTTCTTGGCCCTGGGCGAGGATCGTGGTGCCAAGTGCAGCCGAGAGGGTTGCGTGGCCCAGGGGGATGCTTGGGGAGCTGCTAGATTCAAGACTTACAGGCAGCACTGGGGACCCAGGGCTAGCGTGAAGGGCCAGAGCAAACAGTGACTGTGGTCTTTACTTTATCCTGGTCTTTGCTCTTTTAATATCTTTATCCTTTCTATCAGGGAAAGGGAATAGGCAAACATGCATTTTAAAATTTGTTGTTGAATGGTGAAAGCCGTCAGCTGTCACATTAAAACAATCAAAGTTTCCCCAATGAAAGGATACCATGAGTAGAACCATCTTTTTGTAAGAATGATGACAATCCATGTGATTGGGGATAAAAACAGCTCTAAAAGCCACAGCAAAAAACATGGGTGAGCAAATACACAAATGATATTTTTGATACTTCTTTAATTCAGGGGATTAACTAAATAAAGAGCTTCTGTCTTGGTTATAAACACCAGTAAACAAAATGTGCTTTCATTTCTGCGGGCACCTTTAATTGCCAAACAAATCTTACATATCCACCACCAAATCAGGTTAATTCAACACTTCTATGGGCAATGCTTCTGTTTAAGGCAGGTGTCTTAATTAAATAAACTAATAATTTTGCAAGGAGAAGTACAAAAGTATAATTATCTAATTGGCTAATTGTTCAACTGTGTTGATTTGCATATTCGTTTTAGCTGCAACATGAATAAATAGTTTGTATACATGTATCCTACTGTTAAAATAATGAAATCACTCTTGGGAGTAGCATCTCCTAACATGTGTTAATAGATGTCACTTAAGATGGAATCTCTAGCTAAACACTGTTGAAAAATGCGAGGTAAAAGAAAATGAAGTAGTTTTGTTTCTCCAGGAGAACTAGGATCCCGAAATGGGATGGTGGGTGTCTTTACTACCAGATACACTGGGTTCTGCTCTATGAACTATATGTGGAACTCCCCATTTTTTCAGGAGAAACATCTCAGGGCATTAGCGTCCTGAGAAGCATGTTGGGGAAAATGCTATTTAAAACTGTCTTAGCAAGAAGTTGGTCTCACCGTTTTTTCTCACTAGTCGCTGCATTCTACAATCAACACATGGACAGGGAAATGGATTTAAGAAGCATGTGTTTTTGTTTTTTATCCTCTGTGTCTCTACCTTTTTATCTCACACACATATACACACACAATACTCTTCATGGCTTATGGTAAATATGCAAACCTCTCTTTGTCCCCTTTTATTACAGGCATATTGACAGGCTTGCTACCCTTCAAAAACTATGCAGTAACCCTAGCTGCTTGCACTTTGGCTGGCTGTACCGAGAGCTTGCATGCATTGAACATCTCTACTCCACAAGAAGGTAAAGTAATTTCAAAGGTCTTGACTTCCACATTTCAGTCATGAATAATAAAATAGGAGAAGAGCTAAATACTGCAAGGCCATTTGCTAGAAAACCCCAACCTAATTTGATGACAAAGTGCATTGCCAGGCCATAATTGCTCCATTTTTTGGGGGGGTGCGAAAATGAATCAAACTCCATACCCTTTAATGACATGCATCTTTAATAGCGGTAATGCAGATTAATGGGCTTTTTAATTGCTGTTACATTGTTCATGCAAGAGCCTTGTCATTAATATGAAGCATCTGAAAGATTAATGAAAGCTTCCTCATTTTACTATGGCTCAGAAGTAAATCTAGAGACAGTCTGACTAAAAAGAATTGATTGTATGGCACAGTATGAAATTGAGAATCAAACGGTTGATTTCCATGGTCTCTTTTAACTGCTAAACAGCAGCACGGGTAACAATTATTTCAGTGTGATGGAACCTCCAAACGCCAATCGAGGCATTATTAATCATGGCCTGGCTCCTTCCGAGTCAAGTCTCACTTTTGTTGTATGTGGAGCTTGCAAACTGTTGGCATAAATTAATGTTTCAGAAAGCTTACATTAGGAAGGCAGTGGGAAAGAGAAAATATTTTAGCACTCCAAAGTGAAAGCTTTGCTCAAGCATCAGAACACATCTCTTCAAGAAATAACAGCTCTCAAAACACTTAAAGCTTTGTTACTTCGTATTTCTCTCTCCGAGATAAGACGGGCTACACATTTCTCTTACTGTCTAGCTGTAAAGTTATTCAGGAGATTTAAAAGGTTGATCTTTAGGGGAAAAGAGTCCCCAGTGTCTCTCTATGTCAGTATCCATCCATTCCCTTTCCCCACTTCTCTTCCCCCCTATCCCATCCCACCTCTTTTAAATCCTTAAAGAACCACTCACAGAGAAGATGTGTAAGGAAAGACAGTGGTCCATCTGATATAACCAGGACAGAAGACAGAAGTTTGTAAAACCCTTCTTGTGACCCTTTGTTCTTCATGCCTTGCAGCTGACCTCACCAGAACCCTCTCACCCGGACTATAGCATTGATGACCCATGTTCTGTGTTTTCTCAACATTCGCTCCATCTGGTCTACCAATGCTAGCGCTTTTTCTTAGTGTGTCTTTGTTTCTGCTGAGGCACATATAATCATCCCCTTTTCTAATTACTTCTATCAACTCCAATATGGCACAGATCATCCTATATCGCACTGTTTTCTCTTCATCCAATACATTCTCTGACCAGGTTTTACCTGAAAGAAAGAAAGAAAGTGAAGTCGCTCAGTCATGTCTGACTCCTTTGCACCCCATGGACAGTAGCCTGCACCAGGCTCCTCTGTCCATGGGATTTTCTAGGCAACAGTACTGGAGTGGGTTGCCATTTCCTTCTCCTGGTACCCTCCAAATCTACTTCACAACTTAACCCTAGAGGGATTCCTCCTCCTCAGTTCACCATTTCCTTCTTGTTATTTCCCAATTTCTAGATTTTTCTTAAATTTATTACCGACTTACCAAGCTATAGCTATGGTTAGGATCATTTTCTAAAAGATTTTTTTTTAGTTTCTGACACTCCTATTTATTGGAAATGGACAGACATCCTTTATTAAAAAAACTCACAATATAGTTTTCATGTATAATAAATTTAATTTATGTCGTGCTTTATGTTTATGGCTGCATATAGATTTTTTATATCAATTATGGGCCACCTAGCATTGTTCATGTTAGATCAAAAGCTCCTCAAGGGTAGGGATTCTGTTTAGTTTGCTTTGAGAGGCATAGTCCCAAGTAAAGATTATGGGTTAGTAATACTATTGATGAAGTAACACAAGCATCAGTCAAGTGAACTAATGTAAAATATAAATACTCACCATTTTTGGTTGATGCAAATTTTCATAAATTCAAGACAAGTATTTAGTACTAAAGCAATTACTAATAAGATGCCCATGAATCAGGGACATTTCCATGCATGGGATGTCAAGTTTATTCCATGATTTATTGGTTTGGGTCTGAAAAGTTTAAATTAGAAATGTAAACTAAAATTATAATCAGAAGTCTTTTTATTTTTCTCACAGCCCCACAACAGGTTCAGCCACCAGTAGCCAAATCCCTTCCCCATTCTTTGTTACTCTCCTGGAATCCACCCCAAAAAGCTAATGGTATTATAACTCAGTACTCTTTATATATGGATGGGATGCTAATCTACTCAGGCAATGGAGAGAACTACACAGTCACAGGTAAGACTTCTGTAGGTATTAGTAAGTAGTTTTAGTCTCTATTAAAGTATATGTACTTCCAAACTAATAAATGTAAGATAACTATAAACTATAATTTATAGCTATCTGAGAATGCAGATTTAAAAGTTGGGTTACTTGGGTTTGTCTCCTGTTAAATCACTCAACTTCCAAGATCTTTTTGGTTACGTGGTACTGACGGTGAAGCCAAAGCTTGGAAAATGTAAAAGGGCTTGTGTTGACTTCCTTCCCCCAAGGCTGTCTTACTGTGTCTTCTCTACTGTCGACCCTGTTTCTTACCTGACTCCTTCTACTAACATACCTTTACTCAGAGGGGTGCAGAGGGGGCTTTGGAAATGTATCAACACAAAGAGCTCAGCATATGATTCCTCTGCCTCCTATTGATCACAGGGTTGAAGCTGGGACCCAGTGTGGTCCCCAGCTGCACTCACAGTGCAATGATGACGTCATGTCAGTTGAACTGAGGCAGTGACGTCATTTCAAACAAATGCCACTGACACGTTAACCCCTTTAAAACCCTCATGAATGTGGAATAATCTTAAGACTCAGAAGTGTGACTCAGTGTGGCCTGAATTTTAGACCATTTGGGAAGAAACATAGTATATCTGCCCATGTCATATTATAAAGTGTCAGGACACTTGAGAAAAGGAAATTGCTCAAAACCTTGTGAAACATAAGAGGTCTATATTATGTATGTTGTCTGGCATCTGAATCATGTTTATACTTTTATGGTAATTATAGCCTCATATATTATGATATTTTAGATACTGTATGTGACTACTAGGTGAGACATCATTAATCAAATATGGATTGATGGAAAACTGAGGTGTTAGAGATATTAAAAGTCTTCATGAAAGGTCACAACAAGTTAGAGTCAGAGACAGGATTAATTTTTAATGAATTCACTCCTTCACATTAGTACCAGGTACTAAGGTTGTATGGAGCAGGGCATTTCAACCCACTCCAGTATTCTTGCCTGAAGAATCCCATGGACAGAGGAGCTTGGTGGGCTACAGTCCACAGGGTCGCAAAGAGTCAAACATGACTGAAGTGCCTGAGCATGCACACACTAAGGTTGTAACAGAGAATCAGCCAGACATGGTACCCCGTTCCCCACTTTGGTGCTCAAGACTTTATGGCAGCACGTACAGACGTAGGGAAGAGGAGTATTGGGACAGGGCTGGGGCTTTCATCCACCCCGTTGCGTTCCCAGAGCTCACACCTTTGTGTGCTCTAGTCTGAGAGGCCTCAAAGCATGAGAACTATTGCTTTTGTATTTTATTCATCATACTTGGATAGAATTTGGTAATACTTATTCTCTAAGGTAGGTATTATCACTAACTCCTATTTGACAAATAAGAAAATTGAGGCACAGAAAGGTTAAGCAACTTGCTCACGACCACACAGCCTATGAGAGTTAGACTTTGACACCATCTCAGGCATCCTAGTTATGATGAAGAGAATATGGTCTTAAAACAAGTTATGTAAATATTAGGACTTGGTTTCTGAAACTATTAAATGGAGATAACTGAAACTTTCAGGATTTTGAAGAGAACTAAAACTATAGATAAAATACCTAGCATGTTCTGAGTAAAGTACACTTAGTCAAGAAAACTAAAAAACAAATACTGAAAGTAAACTAAGAATAGATTACCCTTGCACTAGGAATATCTGAAGGCATTATTTTAACTAAAAGTTATTGGCCACAGAATTTATTTCAGTAGACATGAAAACACATCTTGGAATGAACCTTACCATGTCTTAATACATATTATGCAAAGCACTTATTAGGACCAACTGTATCATCATGTGTAACGGGGAAAGCACAGCTTTCGGGCACACTGTAGACACACTTGGAGAAGGGAATGGCACCCCACTCCAGTACTCTTGCCTGGAAACTCCCATGGACGGAGGAGCCTGGTAGGCTGCAGACCATGGGGTCGCTAAGAGTCAGACACGACTGAGCGACTTCACTTTCACTTTTCACTTTCATGCATTGGAGAAGGAAATGGCAACCCACTCTAGTGTTCTTGCCTGGAGAATCCCAGGGATGGGGGAGCCTGGTAGGCTGCCGTCTCTGGGGTTGCATAGAGTCAGACACAACTTACGTGACTTAGCAGTAGCAGTAGACACTTCCTACAGGAAGTCTTCGGGGAACACGATGTATAAGTCAGGTGTAACCCTGTGTGCTCACTGACTGCCTGTATACCCACCTCACTTTTTGGTTTGCACTAGACTGCCTGTTTACTTATTGTTTTGCCCCACGAAACCATGAGCATCATAAGGACAGAGCTGTGTCTGTCTTGTTCTTGACTGTGTTTCCCCATTGATCACAGAGACGGTAGAGAATAAGGGAATGAATGAAGTCAAATGACTCCTGGGAACAAAGAAGATGATCACAAAGGGGTGAAGAGCAGAAATAGAGTGGGAAAGAAAAAACAATAGTGAAAAGACGGGTGGAAATGTAGAAACCCAAGAAAAAGAAACCAAGACCCCTTCCCTGTGCAAAGTGAATGCTGACCTTGTCTATAGGGAAGTGGTGTGGCTGATGGCGGGTCTCAGAGTGTGGACCTTGAAGATTTCCAAAATGTACAAAATGCCACATAAGGTGGCACTGCAAAGCCAGAGAATGAACAGGATGGGGAAGAGAGTGAAGTGAAGTCGCTCAGTTGTGTCTGACTTTTTGCGACCCCGTGGACTGTAGCCCACCGTCCATGGGATTTTCCAGGCAAGAGTACTGGAGTGGGTTGCCATTTCCTTCTCCAGGGGATCTTCCCGACCCAGGGATCTGAACCCAGATCTCCCACATTGCAGGCAGATGTTTTAACCTCAGAGCCATTCAAACTGCTTTTTCATACCACCTAAAAAATGATACTAATTCTGTATTATCTTGTCTTGAATCCTTAACAGACCCACGTAACTATATACCTGCATTGAAAGCTCGTGGCAAATGTTAGCACCATGTAATAGATGCCTCAACTATAAGAAACTGGGGTATTTTTACAGTGTTCATAACCATCTTTTCTAGTTACAATGAGAATGGCTTCTTCAATGGTTTTCATCCTTTAGGTAGAATTTTTTAAAAATTTTTATTGGAATATAGATGCTTTACAGTGTTGTACAGTGAAATGATCCAGTTATATGTACACATATATCCCCTCTATTTTGGATTTCCTTCCCATTTAGGTTAGCACTGAGTAGCATTCTCTGTGTTATACAGTGGATTCTCATTAGTTATCTATCGTATACAAAGTCTCAATATTGTGTATATATCAATTCCAATCTCCCAATTCATCTCACTAACGCCTTCCTCCCCCTGATGTCCATAATATGTTATTTCTGTCTGTGTGTTTATTTCTGCTTTGCAAATAGTTTCATCTGTACCATTTTTCTTGATTTCATATATATGCATTAATATGCAATATTTGTTTTTCTCTTTCTGACTAACTTCACTCTCTGTGAGAGTCTCTAGGTTCATCCTTGTGTCTGTAAATGGCACAGGCTCATTCCTTAATAGCTGAGTGATATTCCGGTGTATATATGTACCACATCTTCTTTCTCCATTTTTCTGTCGACAGACATTTAGGTTGCTTCCGTGTTTGGGCTATTGTAAATAGTGCTGCGATGAACATTGGGGTGCTTGTATCTTTTTTGAGTTATAATTTTCTCCAGGTATATGCCAGGAGTGGAATTGCTGGGTCATTTGGTAGTTCTATACTTAGTTTTTTATGGAAACTCCATACTGTTCTCCTTAGTGGCTGCACCAATTTGCATTCCTACCAATAATGTAGGAGGGTTTCCTTTTCTCCACACCCTCTTTAGCATTTATTGTTTGTAGATTTTTTTGATGAAGGCCTTTCTCTGATAAGACTCATAATATTTTTTTCCTAATTCCTCCAGGCATCTTATAAGCATCTATATTGCTTGTTGCTTTTATCTCCAAATGTCAGAAGATACAAAGCACAGTAGGAATGCAATGTTAATCACTTAAGAGAGGCACTAAATCAAAACGATAAATAGGATTTAAAGTTGTATATGATGATTCAAGTGTTAAAACTGAGGCCCAGAGATGTCAAGAAATCCTAGTCAGCAACTGGAAGAACTGATTCAAATCTGAGTCTATCTGGAGTCAAAGTCCATTTTTTCTCACCTCTATACATTCTACTTATTGGACACATTTTATTATTTATCACAACTCAGAAAGGGAGCTGGAAGCTGGTTTTAAAACCCTGAGTACCTGTGTTGATCTTCTAAGGCTGCCATAACGAAATACCATAGACTGGACGACTTAAACAACAGAAATTTATTTCTCACCGTTTTGGAGGCTAGAGGTTCAAGATCAAGGTGTTGGCAGGTTCGGTTTCTCTTGGGGCCTGTGTCCTTAACGTGCAGACAGCCAACTTCTCCCTGTGCTTCCCAGGGTCGTCTTCTGTGTGCAGCCCTGCTGCCCCTTCCTTTTGCTGTATGAGCATCAGAACCATTGGATTAGAGACGTATCGTTATAACCCCATTTAACCTTCATCACTTCGTCAAAAGCCCTACCTCCAAATATAGTCACATTGAGGGTTAAGGTTTTAATATGCAAATCTTGGGAAACATAATTTTAAGTTCATAACAGCATCCTGAAGTGAGTGTTTTCTTTACTAGCAAAGGCTGAATACTCACTTTTCTTGAGATTTTACAACTTGCATGCAAGATGAATATAATGGCACTTTAGATCTCTTTCAACTCTAAAATTTTATATTTTCAGTATACACTAAATTTTTCTTATTTATTTTCCAAAGTCCACCTGCCCACTCAAAATCACAGAAAAGATAGAATAGGAGAGGGAGTCTGGCTGTTTGAAGTGAGCCAGTAACAAGCTGGGACTTCCCTGATGGCTCAGTTGGTAAAGAACTGGCCTACAATGTGGGAGACCTGGGTTCGATCCCTGGGTTGGGAGGATCCTCTGAAGGAGGGCATGGCAGCCCACTCCAGTACTCTTGCCTGGAGAATCCTCATGGACAGAGGAGCCTGGTGGACTGCAGTCCATGGGGTCGCAAAGAGCTGGACATCCCATGGATGGAGGGGCCTGGTGGGCTGCAGTCCATGGGGTCGCTAGGAGTCGGACACGACTGAACGACTTCACTTTCACTTTTCACTTTCATGCATTGGAGAAGGAAATGGCAACCCACTCCAGTGTTGCCTGGAGAATCCCAGGGACAGGGGAGCCTGGTGGGCTGCCGTCTATGAGGTTGCACAGAGTCGGACACGACTGAAGCGACTTAGGAGCAGCAGCAGCAGAGCAACTAAGCACAGCACTGGAACAAGCTGATGGAGGAAACTGCTCTTGTATTGGATCTCACTTTAGCTTCTACACATGCTTTAAATCCTGCCTTGTTCCATCATATAATGTATTGTGATGCAGTTGGTGCTCATGGCTTGTCTTGGTGTCTGGATTGTTGTGGCATAATGTTCTTTCCATGCTAAGTAGCTTGCAGATGGAACTTCTATCCTATCCCATGAGGGCTGGTGCTGTCAGTAATAGCGAGAGTGTAGGATCACTAAAATGAATCTCTCCAGTGCTGAAATGTCAGTTCATAGACTGAGAAATGGAAGATGCATTCAGCTAGGTTAGAGAAATAATTGATAGCCGTTTTTAGTTATAAAAATGACACATGTTTACTAAAGATAATTTAAAACATGCAGATATCCCATCTTACAGATAGATGCTCTAATATTTGATGTAATTCCTTCTAGCCCCTTATTCTTTTTAACAAAATTGAGCTATAACGTAAAATTTGGAATCCTTGCATGTTCCCTTACTATGAATACATCCCATAGCATGAAGGATTTTTCCAGAAATATTTTGCTGTATTCTATTTTATGGATATACATTCATGCATTTAGCCACTTAAAAATTCAAAAGCTCCTGATTTATCTCTGTTTTAAATGTTTTGTGATAAATATTATCATACATAAATCTTTGTTTGCTACATCTCTAAAAGGGAAATAGCTAAGTCAAAGGTAGCAAACTTTTTCAGAATATTTGATATGCGTTTTTCATTGTTTTCCAGAAACATTCATCAGAAGTGAATGTTATGTCCTTATGTCTTTGACAGTTTTACAAGTTGAAAATATTATTTTTATTTGCACATTTAACTCCTTATTTTCTGCATACTTTTTGTATGATGATTAGTGACTTATATTTTACTTTGGTTCAATTAATCATAGTCTTGATGAGCAAAAATTTAGGAGGGATGAGGATTAGCTTTGAAACTTGTTTAAGAGCTATTTCATACCATTTTTTCTGGTTATAAGCATCTACACTATTTGCAACCTCTTGCCTTCTATACCATAAAAAATTTTCTCAATAACTTGGCTTAATATCCCCTCCTAAATTTTCAAGGTGTCAACTTTTTTTCTCACTCTTACTCCATTTGTTTGTAGCTTCCCTTTAAGTTTCCACATAGAACTAACATTCTTCTGCTATGTGTTAAAAAAAAAAAAAAGAATCTTGCCACCATGGTGGATACAGGTCAAAGTAAATTCATTTCAATTCAGACGCCACTTAGCATCTAGGTGGTTGGAATGCTTTTCTTCTTTCTCTTAAATATGAAGCATTAAAAGTCAAAGGCAGCACTGCACCTTGAGTTAGTACAAAATATATTTAAAAATGCATACAGTTCAAATTTTTTGCCTTGCATAGGCCATAAGCTAGTAGAATGGTGGGTCAGTTATGACACTGAAAAATGAATCCAGTTAGAGAACCTCCCGAAGGCTGTTGATGTTTGCTATAATAAATAGCACACACTTTAAGTCAAACTTTTTCATTCTGTATTCAAAGGTAATGGATTTTTCGTAACCATAGTAACCTTGGTGTATTTCTGGATAAATACATGAGGTATATACATTCTGGTTTTATTTTTGAATATAAACTACCACATTATGTATTACTAATAATATGAAAAATAGGATGTAGGTTAGTATAATGACAGGTTAAACTAGTATGCATTTTTCTTCTGCAAAAAATAAATATTTATCAAAAGTATAGGTTCAATTAATTTTTCCCCCAGTTTTGTGGTATTCTGGTGGTGCCATTTATCTTTTTTTTGCAAGATCTCCATTAATCTCTTATTTCTGTTTCATAACAGATTTTTAAGAATTTCAAGGTAAAAACAATTGTGCTTTAAAGCTTGTGATTAAAAACATTATTGAAAGATTGAAGGACCTATATCGCTATAACCAGCAGAGCTATTGTGAAGCCACTTAACATGTGTGTATACCATATGTTCATAAAGGAGAAAAACACCTTTTGTGAGCCTGTTCACAACATACTTGGATTGTGTCAAAAGTTCAGGCTAGATAGCATCCTGATTGATGATGACCATCCAAACTGTAGCCAACCAGATCATCCTCATTTTAAATGAGCACCGTACCAGAAAGTGGCAATCTTTAAGAAGTTTGTGAGATGGTTCACAGAAACTTGCAAAGATTTGGAAACAAGGATAGCAAGATGGTGGTCACTGGGAGAAGTATAATATGAGCATGGCAAGGAGGTTTTTGTGAGCTGTGCTGATCAGTGAAGAAAGAAGGATCCCTCAATTCAATTCTTCTCTTAACATAGCCTAAACCATCAGGGCTTATACACACTAAAATTTCACAGAGAGAATGGTCAAAAGGCACTCCCTAAAATAATTAAATCTGACATCAAACCTTAAAACATGAATATTTTCAAGTGTAATGTCTCAGAAATCTATAGTAGTTTTATGATTGAATAAAAGTGGCTGATTTCTAGCATTCTGCATCTCCATTAGGATCTGAGCTTCTATCACTAAGACTGAGACAGTAACACAAGGATAAGAGTGATGTAAGGAGTGTGTCTGTGTGTGTGTGTGTGTGTGTGTAAGAGCAATAGAGACAGAAAGAGAGAGGCAGAGGCAAAGAGAGAGAGAAGGAGAGAGGAAAAGCAGATACAATACTAGAAAAGTCAGATAGACAGTAAGCGTTTATATCTTTAACCACTGAAAGTGCTAAAGCTTTTCTTTTTTTTTTTTTGCCTTATTTGCCAAGGTCAAAAAGAACCATGTATAAACAGCAAAACAGAAATGTTCATGTTAAACCTTCTAAACACTTAAGTCTTACAATGAGACATTTATAGTAAAGGAAGCTGGACTGCTTATGGCACAATAAAAAGCATTTAAAGGTTAGGTACTTCTAACCAAGCATTATGAGGAACCTTATCAACACTCTACAAATTTGAGCTAAATTATATTCATTCATACTGGTGCTTTATGAAACATATTTTCATAGCAAAATAAAACTTTGCTTTAACCTTGATATTTTCTTCCATTTTGCATTTTTGAATACCACAGTGCAGTGATTCTAAATCACTGCTCTCACATAAAGTAATGTTACTGAAGGGAATACTGTTAACAAGCTTGTGTTCTAACCCATAAGGCAGAGTTTCAACAAGACAGAGCCTGGGAGGGTTTCCAGGTAATGCAGTGATCTCATCTATGAGTGATGTTGCCTCCCTATTGCAAACTAAGTCATTCTTTTGTGCCCTTTTGATGTCACAGACACATAGCGTTAAATTGTAAAGTCTGAGAAGCCTTGAGGATACAAAGGAAAGAAAACCAAATAACGAAAAGAAGTGAAAGCCTTCAGAGGCCAAGTTACTAAGTGATCAAAGACTCCAGAAGGGCTGCTTAAGGTTTAGCAACATCCCAGATCCTTGGATTAACAATGGATGCTTTACTTTTACTTTTTTTATTGAAGTACAGTTGATTTCAATGTAGTGCCCATCTCTGCTGTACAGCACAGTGGCTCAGTTACACATATATACACACTCTGTTTAAATATTCGTTTCCATTATGCTTTATCACAGGATATTCAATGTAGTTCCCGGTGCTATATATTGGACCTGGTTGTTTCTCCATTCTAAATGTAATAGTTTGCAATGGATGCTTTACTTTAAAAAGTCCTGTTCGCTTAGTAACAAAGGGTCAAGTGAAATGAAATAACTTGTACAAAATGTTTAAATATCAGTTGTGCTTGTAAACAATACAACCAAAATGTCACTCTTACTTGAAGATGCTTCTGCATTGTGCAAGTGTGTGAAGAATTATGTTTAAATTTATATTTTAAGATTTGTACCCAATTATTACCTGTGATCCATTAACCTAGTTGATGAATATTATACTTTTAAATGGTAAGAAAGGGATCCTGATTTTAAGGGATTTCAGAGGACTTGTGGGTATCAGATTCAGTTTAAAAAGTAGTGGAGTTAAATCCTGAAAAGGATGATGGAATCTTTCCTTCCATTGAGAGCTTTATGAATAGAGCCTGCCTGCTATTTTGAGCATTAAGAACTGCCATTGTTTTAAGTTTATTTCTTAAAGATTCCTAATTGAATGATAGATTCACACCAGAAGCACATCTGAAGTATCACCTTGATGAATATTCTCAAAGTGAACACATCCATGGAACCAGCACCCAGATTAGAACACAGAATATTATTCCAACCCTAGAAGCTTCCTGTTTTTGCCTTCAAGTCTTATCTCCTGACACAGGTGACCACTTTCCTGACTGTTTAGCTAAATTTGTTTCCCTGCTCTTGTATGTAGCATGAACGGACTCAGACTGTGTGCTCTCTTTTGTCCCTAATTTCTTCTGGATAATGTAGGAAGGAGGGGAGTCAAAGGAGTGATGTTCTGTAATCCTGCACCTATATCCTGAACCTCTGGTCTCTAGGTTGTGACTATGGCAGTGCCAGCTGTTATATTTCTGCCTTGCAGAATGGCATTGGAATATTTGTAAAATGAACCGTCTACCTCATCCTCCAAGTCCAAAACTGAGGAATAATTATAGGAAAATTTTTTTTTTTTTTGGTTTTTTCTCCAATTTTATTTTATTTTTAAACTTTACATAATTGTATTAGTTTTGCCAAATATCAAAATGAATCCACCACAGGTATACATGTGTTCCCCATCCCGAACCCTCCTCCCTCCTCCCTCCCCATACCATCCCTCTGGGCCGTCCCAGTGCACCAGCCCCAAGCATCCAGCATCATGCATCGAACCTGGACTGGCAACTCGTTTCCTACATGATATTTTACATGTTTCATTGCCATTCTCCCAAATATTCCCACCCTCTCCCTCTCCCACAGAGTCCATAAGACTGTTCTATACATCAGTGTCTCTTTTGTTGTCTCGTACACTGGGTTATTGTTAACATCTTTCTAAATTCCATATATATGCGTTAGAATACTGTATTTATGTTTTTCCTTCTGGCTTACTTCACTCTGTATAATAGGCTCCAGTTTCATCCACCTCATTAGAACTGATTCAAAAGTATTCTTTTTAATGGCTGAGTAATACTCCATTGTGTATATGTACCACAGCTTTCTTATCCATTCATCTGCTGATGGACATCTAGGTTGCTTCCATGTCTTGGCTATTATAAACAGTGCTGCGATGAACATTGGGGTACACGTGTCTCTTTCCCTTCTGGTTTTCTCAGTGTGTATGCCCAGCAGTGGGGTTGCTGGATCATAAGGCAGTTCTATTTCCAGTTTTTTAAGGAATCTCCACACTGTTCTCCATAGTGGCTGTACTAGTTTGCATTCCCACCAAAAGTGTAAGAGGGTTCCCTTTTCTCCACATCCTCTCCAGCATTTATTATTTGTAGACTTTTGGATCGCAGCCATTCTGACTGGTGTGAAATGGTACCTCATAGTGGTTTTGATTTGCATTTCTCTGATAATGAGTGATGTTGAGCATCTTTTCATGTGTTTGTTAGCCATCTGTATGTCTTTTTTGGAGAAATGTCTATTTAGTTCTTTGGCCCATTTTTTGATTGGGTCGTTTATTTTTCTGGAGTTGAGCTGTAGGAGTTGCTTGTATATTTTTGAGATTAGTTGTTTGTCGGTTGCTTCATTTGCTATTATTTTCTCCCATTCTGAAGGCTGTCTTTTCACCTTGCTAATAGTTTCCTTTGATGTGCAGAAGCTTTTAAGGTTAATTAGGTCCCATTTGTTTATTTTTGCTTTTATTTCCAATATTCTGGGAGGTGGGTCATAGAGGATCCTGCTGTGATGTATGTCGGAGAGTGTTTTGCCTATGTTCTCCTCTAGGAGTTTTATAGTTTCTGGTCTTACGTTTAGATCTTTAATCCATTTTGAGTTTATTTTTGTGTATGGTGTTAGAAAGTGGTCCAGTTTCATTCTTTTACAAGTGGTTGACCAGATTTCCCAGCACCACTTGTTAAAGAGATTGTCTTTAATCCATTGTATATTCTTGCCTCCTTTGTCGAAGATAAGGTGTCCATATGTGCGTGAATTTATCTCTGGGCTTTCTATTTTATTCCATTGATCAATATTTCTGTCTTTGTGCCAGTACCATACTGTCTTGATAACTGTGGCTTTGTAGTAGAGCCTGAAGTCAGGTAGGTTGATTCCTCCAGTTCCATTCTTCTTTCTCAAGATCGCTTTGGCTATTCGAGGTTTTTTGTATTTCCATACAAATTGTGAAATTATTTGTTCTAGCTCTGTGAAGAATACTGTTGGTAGCTTGATAGGGATTGCGTTGAATCTATAAATTGCTTTGGGTAGTATACTCATTTTCACTATATTGATTCTTCCAATCCATGAACATGGTATATTTCTCCATCTATTAGTGTCCTCTTTGATTTCTTTCACCAGAGTTTTATAGTTTTCTATATATAGGTCTTTAGTTTCTTTAGGTAGATATATTCCTAAGTATTTTATTCTTTCCGTTGCAATGGTGAATGGAATTGTTTCCTTAATTTCTCTTTCTGTTTTCTCATTATTAGTGTATAGGAATGCAAGGGATTTCTGTGTGTTGATTTTATATCCTGCAACTTTACTGTAGTCATTGATTATTTCTAGTAATTTTCTGGTGGACTCTTTAGGGTTTTCTATGTAGAGGATCATGTCATCTGCAAATAGTGAGAGTTTTACTTCTTCTTTTCCAATTTGGATTCCTTTTATTTCTTTTTCTGCTCTGATTGCTGTGGCCAAAACTTCCAAAACTATGTTGAATAGTAATGGTGAAAGTGGGCACCCTTGTCTTGTTCCTGACTTTAGAGGAAATGCTTTCAATTTTTCACCATTGAGGATAATGTTTGCTGTGGGTTTGTCATATATAGCTTTTATTATGTTGAGGTATGTTCCTTCTATTCCTGCTTTCTGGAGAGTTTTTATCATAAATGGATGTTGAATTTTGTCAAAGGCTTTCTCTGCATCTATTGAGATAATCATATGGTTTTTATTTTTCAATTTGTTAATGTGGTGTATTACATTGATTGATTTGCGGATATTGAAGAATCCTTGCATCCCTGGGATAAAGCCCACTTGATCATGGTGTATGATCTTTTTAATGTGTTGTTGGATTCTGATTGCTAGAATTTTGTTAAGGATTTTTGCATCTATGTTCATCAGTGATATTGGCCTGTAGTTTTCTTTTTTTGTGGCATCTTTGTCAGGTTTTGGTATTAGGGTGATGGTGGCCTCATAGAATGAGTTTGGAAGTTTACCTTCCTCTGCAATTTTCTGGAAGAGTTTGAGCAGGATAGGTGTTAGCTCTTCTCTAAATTTTTGGTAGAATTCAGCTGTGAAGCCGTCTGGACCGGGGCTTTTGTTTGCTGGAAGATTTTTGATTACAGTTTCAATTTCCATGCTTGTGATGGGTCTGTTAAGATTTTCTATTTCTTCCTGGTCCAGTTTTGGAAAGTTGTACTTTTCTAAGAATTTGTCCATTTCTTCCATGTTGTCCATTTTATTGGCATATAATTGTTGATAGTAGTCTCTTATGATCCTTTGTATTTCTGTGTTGTCTGTTGTGATCTCTCCATTTTCGTTTCTAATTTTGTTGATTTGATTTTTCTCCCTTTGTTTCTTGATGAGTCTGGCTAATGGTTTGTCAATTTTATTTATCCTTTCAAAGAACCAGCTTTTGGTTTTGTTGATTTTTGCTATGGTCTCTTTTGTTTCTTTTGCATTTATTTCTGCTCTAATTTTTAAGATTTCTTTCCTTCTACTAACCCTGGGGTTCTTCATTTCTTCCTTTTCTAGTTGCTTTAGGTGTAGAGTTAGGTTATTTATTTGACTTTTTTCTTGTTTCTTGAGGTGTGCCTGTATTGCTATGAACTTTCCCCTTAAGACTGCTTTTACCGTGTCCCACAGGTTTTGGGTTGTTGTGTTTTCATTTTCATTCGTTTCTATGCAAATTTTGATTTCTTTTTTGATTTCTTCTGTGATTTGTTGGTTATTCAGCAGCGTGTTGTTCAGCCTCCATATGTTGGAATTTTTAATAGTTTTTCTCCTGTAATTGAGATCTAATCTTACTGCATTGTGGTCAGAAAAAATGCTTGGAATGATTTCTATTTTTTTTGAATTTACCAAGGCTAGCTTTATGGCCCAGGATGTGATCTATCCTGGAGAAGGTTCCATGTGCGCTTGAGAAAAAGGTGAAATTCATTGTTTTGGGGTGAAATGACCTATAGATATCAATTAGGTCTAACTGGTCTATTGTATCGTTTAAAGTTTGTGTTTCCTTGTTAATTTTCTGTTTAGTTGATCTATCCATAGGTGTAAGTGGGGTATTAAAGTCTCGCACTATTATTGTGTTATTGTTAATTTCTCCTTTCATACTTGTTAGCATTTGTCTTACGTACTGTGGTGCTCCCGTGTTGGGTGCATATATATTTATAATTGTTATATCTTCTTCTTGGATTGATCCTTTGATCATTATGTAGTGACCTTCTTTGTCTCTTTTCACAGCCTTTGTTTTAAAGTCTATTTTATCTGATATGAGTATTGCTACTCCTGCTTTCTTTTGGTCCCTATTTACATGGAAAATCTTTTTCCAGCCCTTCACTTTCAGTCTGTATGTGTCCCCTGTTTTGAGGTGGGTCTCTTGTAGACAACATATGTAGGGGTCTTGTTTTTGTATCCATTCAGCCAGTCTTTGTCTTTTGGTTGGGGCATTCAACCCATTTACATTTAAGGTAATTACTGATAAGTATGTTCCCGTTGCCATTTACTTTATTGTTTTGGGTTCGAGTTTATACACCGTTTTTGTGTTTCTTGTCTAGAGAATATCCTTTAGTATTTGTTGGAGAGCTGGTTTGGTGGTGCAGAATTCTCTCAGCTTTTGCTTGTCTGAAAAGCTTTTGATTTCTCCTTCATACTTGAATGAGATCCTTGCTGGGTACAATAATCTGGGCTGTAGGTTATTTTCTTTCATCATTTTAAGTATGTCTTGCCATTCCCTCCTGGCTTGAAGAGTTTCTATTGAAAGATCAGCTGTTATCCTTATGGGAATTCCCTTGTGTGTTATTTGTTGTTTTTCCCTTGCTGCTTTTAATATTTGTTCTTTGTGTTTGATCTTTGTTAATTTGATTAATATGTGTCTTGGGGTGTTTCTCCTTGGGTTTATCCTGTTTGGTACTCTCTGGGTTTCTTGGACTTAGGTGATTATTTCCTTCCCCATTTTAGGGAAGTTTTCCACTATTATCTCCTCAAGTATTTTCTCATGGTCTTTCTTTTTGTCTTCTTCTTCTGGAACCCCTATGATTCGAATGTTGTAGCGTTTAATATTGTCCTGGAGGTCTCTGAGATTGTCCTCATTTCTTTTAATTCGTTTTTCTTTTATCCTCTCTGATTCATTTATTTCTACCATTCTATCTTCTAATTCACTAATCCTGTCTTCTGCCTCTGTTATTCTACTATTTGTTGCCTCCAGAGTGTTTTTAATTTCACTTATTGCATTATTCATTATATATTGACTCTTTTTTATTTCTTCTAGGTCCTTGTTAAACCTTTCTTGCATCTTCTCAATCCTTGTCTCCAGGCTATTTATCTGTGATTCCATTTTAGTTTCAAGATTTTGGATCAATTTCACTATCATTATTCGGAATTCTTTATCAGGTAGATTCCCTATCTCTTCCTCTTTTGTTTGGTTTGGTGGGCATTTATCCTGTTCCTTTATCTGCTGAGTATTCCTCTGTCTCTTCATCTTGTTTAAATTGCTGAGTTTGGGGTGTCCTTTCTGTATTCTGGCAGTTTGTGGAGTTCTCTTTATTGTGGCGTTTCCTCACTGTGTGTGGGTTTGTACAGGTGGCTTGTCAAGGTTTCCTGCTTAGGGAAGCTTGTGTCGGTGTTCTGGTGGGTGGAGCTGTATTTCTTCTCTCTGGAGTGCAATGAAATGTCCAGTAATGAGTTATGAGATGTCTATAGTTTTGGGGTGACTTTGGGCAGCCTGTATCTTGAAGCTCAGGGCTGTGTTCCTTTGTTGCTGGAGAATTTGCTTGGTATGTCTTGCCCTGGAACTTATTGGCCCTTGTGTGGTGCTTGGTTTCAGTGTCGGTATGGGGGCATTTGATGAGCTCCTGTCAATGAATGTGCCTTGGAGTCAGGAGTTCCCTGGAGTCAGGGTTTGGACTTAAGTCTCCTGCTTCTGATTATCGGTCTTATTTTTACAGTAGTTTCAAAACTTCTCCTTCTATACAGCACCATTGATAAAACATCTACATTAAAGATGATAAGTTTCTCTACAGTGAGGGTCACTCAGAGAGGTTCACAGGGTTACATGGAGAAGAGAAGAGGGAGGAGGGAGTTAGAGGTGACCCAAATGAGATGAGGTGAATCAATAGTGGAGAGAGTGGGCTAGCCAGTAGTCACTTCCTTATGTGCACTCCACAACTCGACCACTCAGAGATGTTCACGGGGTTATACAGAGAAGAGAAGAAGGAGGAAGGTAACAGAGGTGGCCAGAAGGATAAAAGGGGGGAATGAAAAGGAGGGAGACAGATCCAGCCAGTAATCAGTTCCCTAAGTGTTCTCCACCGTCTGGAACACACAGAAATTCACAGAGTTGGGTAGAGTAGAGAGGGGTTAGGGAGGAGACACAGGCGACCTGGTGGAGAAAAAGGAGGGTCCAAAGGGAGAGAGAGCAGTCAAGCCAGTAATCTCACTCCCTAGTGAAAAATGGGTCCTGAAGATTGGGTCCTTATAGGTACAAAATTGGTAACAAATACATAAAAGCAAAAATTAAAAATCTAGAGTAGAGTTTGGAATTTCAAAAATACGATGTTAAAGAAAAGAAGAAGGAAAAGAAAGAGAGAAAGAACGAACAAACAAAAACAAACAAGGTTGCGAAAATTATAGAGAAAGTACAGGTACAAAATTGATAACTAATACCAGAAAGCGAAAATTAAAAATCTAGAGTAGAGTTTGGAATTTCAAAAATACGATGTTAAAGAAAAGAAGAAGGAAAAGAAAGAGAAAAAATGGACAAACAAAAACAAACAAGGTCGCGAAAATTATAAAGAAAGTACAAGTACAAAATTGATAACTAATACCAGAAAGCAAAAATTAAAAATCTAGAGTAGAGTTTGGAATTTCAAAAATACAATGTTAAAAAAAAAAAAAAAAAAAAGAAGAAAAATAAAGAGAGAAAACAAACAGATACGAACAATGTCACAAAAATTATAAAGAAAATACAGGTACAAAATCGATATCAAATACCAAAAAGCATAAATTAAAAATCTAGAGTAAAGTTTGGAATTTCAGATATACAATGTTATATAAAAGAAGAAGAGAAAGAAACAGAGAAGAAGAAAAAAAAAAAAAAGTCACAGAAATTATATAAAAAAAAAACTATAGGTACAAAATTGATAACATATACCAAAAAGCGAAAATTAAAAATCTAGAGTAGAGTTTAGAATTTCAAAAATATAATGTTAAAGAAAAGAAGAAAAAAACAAAAACAAACAAAAAAAAACAAGGTCAAAAAATTATAAAATACATATATATGAAGTTTGCTGAAGAAGAAAAAAATAGGGTCTTTTTTTTTTTTTTTTTGCAAAGTAATAGGATATAAAGGTGAAAATTAAAGGAACAATAGAGGACTTAAAATTTTTTTTTTTTTAATTAAAAAAAAAAGAAAGAATGATCGTAAAAATAATAAAAATATATCTAGGACTTTTTTTTTTTTTTTTTTTTTTGTGGGTGTTGTGGGTTCAGTTCATTTTTGGCTAGTTCCTTGGTCAGATTTATATTTCTCAAGATCTATAGGCCCCTTCCTATGTAGTCCGTAGTAACCACAGGGTTTTGATCTGTTGCCTGTAGCTTCCAAGGCGTTTCCCTCTGTTATATCTTCTTCTGTTTGCTAGTCTCTTCAGTATCTGGTTTCCGCCCTGACTCAAAGGGCACGGTGGAGGACACTTTTTTTTTTTTTTTTTTTAGGCTTACTTGTTCAGTCGCGCTGTGGGGAGGGAGGGAGGGATGCTGCAAACAAATAACACTGGCGTGGGCTCGCAGTGCCTCAGCCACCCTGGGTCTGCCCCCGCTCACGGCGCGTGTAGCCTCCCTGTCCACACTGCTCGGACTCTAGGTTGTTCCGCCGGGAACAATCCGAGGCTGGCCCTGGGCTGCATGCACCTCCCAGGTCCAAGCCGCTCAGGTTCAGGCACTCGGGTAGTCCTCAGAGGCGCAGACTCAGTTGGGCCTGCGTTTTGTGCTCTTCCCAGGTCCGAGCGCCAATTTGCTCTTCCCAGGCGAGCGCCAATGCTGCGACTTATCGCCTCCCCGCCACTCGGTTATCTGGATGTAAAACCGGCGCACCTTCTCAGGCAGATGTTGACCGTCCAGATCCCCAAGAAGTTTTAGTTAGCAAAGAAGCCTGCTTACAGTTTTATAGATAATGTCTCTCTGGGGCTGCGATTGCCCCCTTCCGGCTCTGGCTGCCTGTCACCGGAGGGGGAAGGTCTGCAGCCGGCTATCTCTGTTCAGTCCTTCGTTCCGTGCGCGGGCCTGGCGGTCTTAGGTTAGGGCTGGCTTTTCGCGTGGTAGGTATCCCACAGTCTGGTTTGCTAGCCCAAATTATTTTGCTCAGATAGCGCTCAGGGTATTCAGGCCAGATTCTTACTCTCAGCGATGCAGCCCACGCCGCGCCTCCCTGCCCAGCCCCGGTTTGCTAATGGCGGATGCAGGCGTCTGCGCTGCTTCTCTGCTGGGGGAGTTACCGTAGGGCTCGCAATCTGCGAGTTTTAATTGTTTATTTATTTTTTCTCCCTGTTATGTTGCCCTCTGTGCTTCCAAAGCTCGGCACAGATTCGGCAGTGAGAAGGTTTCCTGATGTTTGGAAACGTTTCTCTTTTTAAGATTCCCTTCCCGGGACGGAACTCCGTCCCTCCCTCTTTTGTCTCTTTTTTTTTGTTTTTAATATTTTTTCCTACCTCCTTTCGAAGAGTTGGGTTGCTTTTCTGGGTGCCTGATGTCCTCTGCCGGCATTCAGAAGTTGTTTTGTGGAATTTACTCGACGTTTAAATGCTCTTTTGATGAATTTGTGGGGAGAAAGTGTTCTCCCCGTCCTACTCCTCCGCCATCTTGGCTCCTCCTCCCAAAACTGAGGAATAATTATAGAAACACTTCTTCTAGGAAGTTCAGTTCAGTTCAGTCGCTCAGTCGTGTCTGACTCTTTGCGACCCCATGAATCGCAGTATGCCAGGCCTCCCTGTCCATCACCAATCCCAGAGTTTACTCAAACTCACGTCCATCGAGGTGGTGATACCATCCAGCCATCTCATCCTCTGTCGTCCCCTTCTCCTCCTGCCCCCAATCCCTCCCAGCATCAGGGTCTTTTCCAATGAGTCGACTCTTTGCATGAGGTGGCCAAAGTATTGGAGTTTCAGCTTCAACATCAGTCCTTCCAATGAACACCCAGGACTGATCTCCTTTAGAATGGACTGGTTGGATCTCCTTGTAGTCCAAGGGACTTTCAAGAGTCTTCTCCAACACCACAGTTCAAAAACATCAATTCTTCAGCACTCAGGTTTCTTCACAGTCCAACTCTCACATCTATACATGACCACTGGAAAAACCATAGCCTTGACTAGACAGACCTTTGTTGGCAAAGTAATGTCTCTGCTTTTGAATATGCTATCTAGGTTGGTCATAACTTTCCTTCCAAGGAATAAGCATCTTTTAATTCAGTTCAGTTCAGTTCAGTCTCTCAGTCGTGTCCGACTCTTTGCGACCCCAGGAGTTGCAGCACGCCAGGCCTCCCTGTCCATCACCAACTCCTGGAGTTCACCCAAACTCATGTGCATCGAGTCGGTGATGCCATCCAGCCATCTCATCCTCTGTCGTCCCCTTCTCCTCTTGCCCCCAATCCCTCCTAGCATCAGAGTCTTTTCTAATGAGTCAATTCTTCGCATGAGGTGGCCAAAGTACTGGAGTTTCAGCTTTAGCATCGTTCCTTCCAAGGAACACCCAAGACTGATCTCCTTTAGAATGGACCGGTTTAGAACTTAGCAAATGAAATCACTGGCCTGTATACACCAGGAAAAAACTTCTACATGTCCACTAATGGAATCTTGTGTGGCCACACACCTTACAGTGCTATAGAAGAACATCTCACTGCGGTATTTACCAACAAGGAGCTACTGAATAGCAAAGGGAACTCAGCTCAATATTCTGTAATAACCTAAATGGGAAAAGAATTTGAAAAAAAATGAATACTTGTATGTATATAACTAATCACTTTGAGTATACCAGTTAGCTGGTATAACTAACACATCATTGTTAATCAACTATATTCTAAAATTTAATAAAATATAATATTTAACAATGTAGAAAGGTGTTAAATATTTAATGGCATGTATTATGTGAGTCTATTTTAGAAAAATATATAAGTATATACATGTATCTATTTTTACATGGATTTGTATAAATACATATATGAATATGTCTGTCTAGGAGAAGGCAAAGGTAAACAGGGAGCTTTGGTCCTGGGAGCAGCACATGGGTTTTGGGCATTGCAGGGTGGGAAGAAGGTGATGAGAACAAGGGTAAGAACATCACTTACCACTGAACACCCCACTCCAGTACTTTTGCTTGGAGAATCCCATGGACAAAGGAGCCTGGTAGGCTGCAGTCCATGGGATGGCTAAGAGTCGGACACGACTGAGCGACTTCACTTTCACTTTTCACTTTCATGCATTGGAGAAGGAAATGGCAACCCACTCCAGTGTTCTTGCCTGGAGAATCCCAGGGATGGGAGAGCCTGGTGGGCTGCCATCTATGGGGTCACACAGAGTTGGCCATGACTGAAGTGACTTAGCAGCAGCAGCAGCAGTATTTATTTTGATATTTAATTAGATTGATCAGCTTACTCATTTCCTTTAACCAGTATCAAGTGTGGCATTCTCATACCTCTAGCACCATCTATACCCATCAAAGTGTTACACGTATTTGATGACCTACCTCAATTCCCACATGTTCCTTTGATTCACAGATTCTTTCATATCATTTTCCTATAAACTTGTCACTTGAATGCATTCTTTCTAGCAATATTAACTTATTTTAAAGGCGATAGACCTTGATTCCAAAGAAAAGTATAGATACATTGAGTATGGTTCTCATACTGCTTATTTTCCTAATCTCTATAGTAGGTACCATAGGAATAAGAACCCAATTGGCATCTGATAATCTCTTATTGGTTTGAGTTGAAATGAATTGAAAGTTGAAGAAACACTGAGATTCAGTAAATTAATATTTTAAAGTAAATGACAACAAACACTGATGCATAATTCAGAAGTAATTAATATGCTAAATGTGCTAAACAGTTTTAATGAGGAAGGCTGTTCCTGTAGCTTCATAGAATTTTTCATTTAATTATGCAATATGTAGTGAATTATTTTTTGGTTAAACTACTTGTGTAGGTTTGCTAGGACTGCCATAATAGAGTATTGCTGGATGGATTAAACAACAGAAATCGATTGTCTCAATTCTAGAGCACGGAAGTCCCAGATTAAGGTGTTGTTGGGGTTGGTCCCTTCTGATGGCTTATAAGGAAGAATTTGTTCCATGCTTCTTCCTAGCTTCTGGTGGTTTTCTGGCAATCTTTAGTGTTCTGTGACTCGTAGAAGCATCTCCACAATCTCTGCCTTCATCTTCACATAGCATTCTCCTTGTGTGCTGCCTGTGTACAAAATTCCTCTTTGTATAAGAACACAAGTCATATGGGATTAGGGGCCACCCTGATGGCTTCATCTTAACAATTACAACTGCAATGACTCTATTTCCATTTAAGGTCATATTCTCGGGTACTGGGGGCTAGGATTTCAACTTATGAATTCTGAGAGTATACAATTCATCCTGAAATTCTATTCTATGTATTTGATGACTGTGATTAACACTGTTATAAAATTCTCTCAAATACCTCAAACATATTAGAAAATATAAGGCACCTGTTAAACATCAATATAAAAATTGATATATCCCATGAAGCAATGAAACTTATTTAGAAAGAAGATAATCACTTTTATCCGGAATGGTTCATTCATTCAGTGAAGATTATTAAATGTTATTAATGAATATCATCATGAATATTATGAGGTAGATTCTTGATACTTTTCTAAACATTGAGGATCCAATGGATAACAAAACATGCAAAGGCCTTGTCTTCATGGAGCTTATATTTCAGTGAGAAGTGGTTAGAGAAGGGTTCATACTCTTTATAGTGTATTTATTACATCTTCTTAAAATAAGTGAAAGCTGACTCTTCCCTAAAGCTAGCCATTTCTTCTTAAGCCATTTTAAGTAGACGTGAATTGGTCTCTGAGGTCCCATTTTTAGCAGACCTAAATATACATTTGTCCAAAGAAGATATACAGATGGTTAAAAAACACATGAAAAGATGCTTAATATTACTAATTATTAGAGAAATGGAAATGAAAACAACAATAAGTCATCACCTCATGCTGGTCAGAATATAATGCCATCATCAAAAAATCACCTCAGATTGAAGCTCTTGGATGGGATTCCTCAGTTTGCTGTCACAGAACCTTTCCTATAGCAGAACCGATGTTTTCCTTCTTCTCTTAGGAAAGAAAGAAAGAGTGTTCATGCCCCTGCAAAAGGCTAATCCCTCTCTAGACCTCCTTCTACCTTGCTGACGTCCTCTGTCCGGTAGCCTGACATTTCCTGTGTCTTTCTCTCTCCTCCTGTCCTAGCTTCTTCCGTCAGGATATGATAGGCTCAGGTCTCTTATATGTGGAGGGGAAAAAAAGACAAACATGTCTTTGAGTTTCGTCTTCCACTTATGATATCAGCCTTGCCTTTCTCAACTTCATCCTCACAGTTCCTACCTCCACTGGCTCACTCTCTTTGCCTCCTAATCTCTATATATATATTTCCTAGAGCTGCCATCACAAAATACCACAAGTTGGATGCCTAAAACATCAGAAATATGTTATTTTGTGGTCTGGAGTCCTAAATCACGGTGTCAGTAGGGCTCTACTCCCTTTGAGACGTCTTCCTTGCCTATTCCAGCTTTCAATGGTCACTACAATCTCTGGCATTCTGTGGCTAATTTTGTGGTATTCTGTGGCTAATTGGTGGCATTCTGTGGCTTGCAGTTACATCACTCCAGTCTCCACCTCTCTCATCCCTTGGTATCCTCCTTGTGTCCAGATTTCTCTCATCCTATAAGGACAGCAGTCATGTTAGATTTAGAGCCCACCTTAATCCAATATGACTTTCTATTAATTTGATCATATCTGCCAAGGCTCTATTTCCAAACATGGTCACATTCACTGGTATGAGGGCTACGACTTGAGCATGTCTTTAGAGGGCACAAAATTAAACCTACTCTCCATCCACTGGGTCCATAATGACTTCACAACTCAGTTGAAATGATTCTCACCAGGCTATCAAAATTCTTGTAGAGCCAGGATGAACATGAAGCCCATTTATTTCCTGATTCTTGGACAGATTGTTGATCATTTTTTCCATCACAGAACATTCTGCTTCCAGTGTCTGCAGCACCCACCCTCTCAATTTCTGTTACTGCTCAAGCTCTGGTGTGTTAGCCTTTTCTTTTCCTTCCAACCACAGATGTTGATTTATCTCAGGGTTCTTCTTGGAACATTTCACACAATATCCCTGTGATGACTCAGTCCTCATCTCCAATCCAGACATTTTTCCTAAGCCACGGATATTTTTCTGTCCATCATATTGGACCCTCCTGCTCCAGGCATTTTACTCTAATTCCCTAAAATGAAATTCACTATATCTGCCACTTCTCATAAAACACATTCCTCTGCCTGAGCGTCTTATCTCAGAAACGCTACTGAGAACATAAATAGTATTAGTATCAGTATTACTAACTATAATGCTAGGCACCCTTTTGCCAGAAATAAAGACCTGGATTTTAGTCTTCATCTCTAACATCCAATGTTTTTTTTTTTTTTTCAACATGAAAAAATGTAATGAGAAATCTGGAAGTGTTGGTTCAGCCATTCAGGGATGGAGGCCTCTGTTGTACCTCATGTTTCCAAGATGGCTGCTAGAACGTCAGCCTTCACAGATGTAGTCCAGGCAGAAAGCAGGAAACGTGAAAGAGCAAAAGTGTACACCTTGGTTCTCTATCGTTGTTTAAGGAGCCTTCTCAGAAATCTGCACAACCTTTGCTTATATCTCATTGACCAGAACATAGTTACCTAGCCACACCTGGCTTGAAAGGAGGCTGGTAAATGAAGAACTGAGCTGAGCATCCTGAGTGAACTAAGAATTCTGTAAGAATTAAAGAGAGATAAGATACTAAATTGGCATATTTGTTTCTTATTCGTTTCTTATTTCCACTGTAACAAAGTACCCCAGGCTTGGTTGCTTTCTTTTTTTCAAAATAGTAAAACATGTTTATCAGTTTTCAGAATCAATAGCCAGAAAAAAAATAGAAGATAATTAAAATTGCAAGCCATAACGGGAACATGATTAACTTAACAATGTAAATTAATTACACAGAATTTGTGGGGGGGGGGGGGTGGTCGGTCAAGCACAGTGATGTGGTAAGTGGAAGTACATACATGTATGTTTTCATCTGCCCAACCAGTCTGTGTCTTTTGGTTATTACATTTAATGCATTTATATTTAAGCTAATTATCTATATATATCAATCCTGTTACCATTTTCTTAATTGTTTTGGGTTTATTTTCTATAGGTCTCTTCCTTCTCTTGTGTTTCCTGCCTAGAGAAGATCCTTTAGCATTTGCTGTAGAGCTGGTTTGGTGGTGCTGAATTCTCTTAACTCTCATTTGTCTGGAAAGCTTTTGATTTCTCCATCAAATCTGAAGGAGAGTCTTTCTGGATAGAGTATTCTTGGTGGTAGGTCCTTCCCTTTCATCATTTTAAATATATCATGCCATTCCCTTCTGGCTTGTAGTTTCTGTTGAGAAATCAGCTGATAAGCGGATGGGAGTTCCCCTGTATGTTATTTGCCATTTATCTTTGCCCTTAATTTTCATCAGTTTGATTACTATGTGTTTTGGTGTGTTCCTCCTTGAGTTTATTCTGCCTGGGACTCTCTGTGTTTCCCTGGACTTGGTTGACTATTTCCTTTTCCATGTTAGGTAAGTTTTCAGCTATTATCTCTTTGAATATTTTCTCAGGTCCGTTCCCTCTTTCTTCTCCTTCTGGGACCCCTATATGAGAATGTGGATGCATTTCATGTTGTCCCAGAGGTCTCTTAAGCTGTCTTCATTTCTTTTCATTCTTTGTTCTATATTCTGTTCTGTGGCAGTGATTTCCACCATTCCAGCCTCCAGGTCATTTGCCTGTTCTTCTGCCTCAGTTATTCTGCTCTAGATTCCTTCTAGTGTATTATTCATCTCTGTTTGTTTGTTCTTTAGTTTTGAAGGTCTTTGGTAAACATTTCTTGCATATTTTCTATTGTTTTCCTAAGATCCTGGATCATCTTCACTATCATTTTGCTGAATTCTTTATCTGGAAGGTTGCATGTCTTCTACTTCATTTAGTTGTTTTTTCTGGGGTTTTATCTTGTCCCTTCATCTGGGACATAACTTTCTGCTTTTTCATCATAATTAACTTCCTGTAATATGATTTTGTTTTAGCCGCTGTGGGACTGTGCTTCTTGCTTCTTCTGTCTGCCCTCTGATGGCTGAGGCTAAGAAGCTTGTGTAAGCTTCCTGGTGGGAGGGACTGGCATTGAGAAAAACTGAGTTTTGCTCTGGTGCACAGGACCTTGCTCAGTAAAGCTTTAATCCAGTTATCTGCTGATGAAGCCATCAGGGTTGCACTCCTTCCCTGGTAGTTATTTGGCCTGTAGCCACCCAGCCCTGGGTTCTTTGGGCTCTATGCTAGGGTTAATGGTGACCTCCAAGAGGGTTTATGCCAAGGGGGACCTTCCTGGCCTGCTGGTGCCAGTGCCTCTGTCCCCGTGATGAGATCGTGCCATCCCGCACCCCCACTGGAAGCCCTCCAACACTAGCAGGTCATTTTCGTTCAGGACTGATTTCCTTTAAGATTGACTCGTTTGGTCTCCTTGCAGTCCAAGAGACTCTCAAGAGTCTTCTCCAACACCACAGTTTAAAAGCATCAATTCTTTGATGCCCAGCTAAATCCACCCAAACTTCCTATTACAATACTTATAGAACCATGAGCTAGTACATGAGTTTTGTTTTAGGCAAACCAGATGGGTTCCTCATTAAGGCCTTTCAAAGCTAAAATCAAGAATTTGGGCAGTTGAGTATCTCTTCTGGGGGCTCTGGTAAAGGCTGTTGTTACTGTTCCTTGCTGGTTGTTAGTTTGGGTCTGCTTTTAACTTCTAGAGGCCATGCTCTCCTGCCTCCATCTATGCCAGTAAGCAGATCATCTCTTACATCAAATCCTTACATCCTTTGAACCTCTGACTTCTTCTCCTACCTGTTAGAGAAAACTCCAGTTTTAAAAGCAATAATAATTAGGCATTCCAGGATGATTTTTTTTTTTTTTTCATATAAGGTAAGGTAATCATGGGAATGACATGTCCTCACAGTCATAGCTGCCACCCACCCTCAAATGGGAGGAATTCCTGTAAGGTGAGAGTCACTAGTTTCATTTTTAGAAGTCTTCCTACCACAAAGTTCAGAGGCAGAATTATGCAGGTGTGACTTTCATAAGCCTTGGTTTCCTGGTGAAATGGAAATAACAGTACTTACTTCAGAGACTTACTGTGGGAATTACATGTGATAGTGCATGTAGAAATGGTTAGTGCTCACAACTCTTTTTATTTTTTTAAAGAATAAATGATACATGAACACATACTTTTGGTTTTAGAAGTAATAATATTATTGTTAAATCATAATAAAGACTCTTAATGCCAAACATATATGGATGTGAGAGTTGGACCATAAAGAAAGCTGAGCGCTGAAAAATTGATGCTTTTGAACTGTGGTGTTGGAGAAGACTCTTGAGAGTCCTTTGGACTTCAAGGAGATCAAATCAATCAATCCCAAAGGAAATCAGTCCTGAGTATTCGTTGGAAGGACTGATGCTGAAGCTGAAGCTCCAATACTTTGGCTACCTGATGGGAAGAACTGACTCACTGGAAAAGATCCTGATGCTGGCAAAAACTGAGCATAAGAGGAGAAAGAGATGACAGAGGATGAGATGGTTGGATGGCATCACCGACTCGATGGACAAGAACTTGAGCAAGCTCCAGGAGTTGGTGATGGACAGGGAAGCCTGGCATGCTGCAGTCCATGGGGTCGCAAAGAGTTGGACACTACTGAGTGACTGAACTGAACTGAATGCCAAACATCCCCTGGGGGCATGTCTCTGAACTACATAGTTTAATTCAGAAAATTAGTTGATCATCTACTGTGTACAAGATATAAATCAGAGGTGGGATGTTACATATGTGATTAAGATATTTTTGCTTTTTTCTCAAAGCATTCTTGGTTCAGTTTCTTGGAGGGAAAGATACACAACTAAACATAAAGCTGTTCACTCTGTGGTATTTTCTGTAACGGGAGAGAACAAAGGAAGAGGTAATTCATCAGGAAGATAAAGTAGCACAGAGGAGGTGAATTTTTACAGGCTTTAGAGTAGCATTTCAGAGCTGAAGGACAGTCAGACCTAAGGACCACAGTGGAATAGTCAACAGCACAGAGATATGAATGAGCATCTCATGAAAATTAAATAACACACAGTTTGATGTGACTAAGCACCCTAAGGAAGTGATCAAGAATAGAGGCAAAGTGGGAGTCAGATCATCAAAGGTGCTATAGGAATGCTGAGACATTTATCTTTGTTCTGAGGCAATGGAGAACCATTTAAGTGATGATACAGCATGAGCTTATCTGTCTTAAAATTAAATGACTGAAATATGACTTTACTCTGAAATAGTCACAGCTAAACCTATGCAACCATTGTCTCCAGTGGGCGAAAGGAATAGTAATTTAGAACTCCAAATGCAAAAAGCTAATTGGACTTAACAATACAGATGGCACAAGGACGAGGAGAAGAGGAGAGAAAAGCATTAGGTTTATTTGTTAACAGCTCTATTGTATTATATTTCTGTGCATTAGTCAGTGTAAAATAAAATCTACTTATTTTAAATCCTTTTAAATGGTGTTTAAATATTTCCTGATGACACAATCTGCTAAAGTATTTACCCTTGGTGCATATTCCATTAACCTTGTTGCTGATACAAAGGCTAAAACTATATTTTTAGGGGCCTTGATTATGGAATAAAGCCTAGTGACATCATTATAAAACCACATCTGGATAAGCTTTAGAGTCTTTGTCATTCTATCCGATTTAGAAAATTCAACAAACTATGGGAGAATACCACTATTAACAGACTCTATAGTCTCAGATTATTAGAGTGCTCTTTCTCTAAAAATAAAGACAGGGATTAAAAAGTCCAAAGCTGTAAATGCTATAAAGAAGTACTCAGTACATAGACATCAGAGATATTAGGGGAATTTAGTTGTATTGAATATATAATAAGAATAAAAAGGCAGAAATTAAATTCAAAGTACTCTCTTTTCATATCTTACTTTTGTCAGTATTTCTCACTGTCCATGTGAATGCTTCAGTTCCATAAAGAATGAAATTCTCTTAATATTTTTATAAATTACTTTCAGAATAGTATCTTTGTATCATAGATACAAAAAATTAATGCCCAGGAAAGCATAGGATACTTCTCTTTGTGAAAGAATGACTCAGATATGAAATTGGAAAGAAAATGCTTTTATTCATTCTCCTAAGTGCTTGATAGCTATCTTAAATTGGAAAGAAATGCCTTTTACAATATATTTGATTTTATCCATGGCTAATGTTTGACTGCTTCAAAAGCAGTGATTGTCATTCATTCTTAGTTTTACAAAGTAAATATATGTACTTGAGTGCTGAGATTTTCCATCACAAGTGATAGAAATCCAACTATTTCTTTCTTTTTTTTTTTTCTTTCTGGTTTCATGTGTGTGTTAGTTGCTCAGTTGTGTCTGACTCTTTGCGACCCCATGGACTGTAGCCCGCCAGCCTCTTCTGTCCATGGAATTCTCCAGGCAAGAACACTGGAATGGGTTGCCACACTCTCCTCTAGGGGATCTTCCCAAACCAGGATCAAACCCTGGTCTGCTGCATTGCAGGCTTTACCATCTGAGCTACAAGGGATTCATTCCCTGTTGTAAGTGTGATCTTTCTCTATGGACTGGAGAACATAGTCAGCAGTAACTGTGAGCTCATACCCTGCCTGGAAAAATCCCTCAACCAGGCTGAAACATACAGAGGAAAAATCCTGATTTGCCCATCTTGGATTCTGTGTCCAACTTTGGAACCAAAGACAAGACATGGGTACTAGAAAAAGAGAAGGAAAAAAAAGAAAAAAATACAGCCCCAGAGGAAGTCATCTGAGCTGAAGCATCACCCCAAGTGTGGAGTCTTGGCTCTAAAATTTGTTATATTTACAAATATTGGAATCTTACTGCCAGAAAGGCTCAACTTTACTTTTATATGTAATTTTTGTGTGAATGCAGTTAGTAATATGTCTCCTTGAAAATCATTCAGCTTTGCTGTGTACCAGTGTTCTTTCTTTTGAGAATTTCCCTGAAGTTTTATTTTCTTAAAATTGAATCTCTATGTTTAAATTTATTTCCTTCCATTTCTGAGACCCTCAAATTTATCAGTGTATGGGATTTTTTCCAAATTAAGGAATGAATATTTAGAAGTTTTTCTACCTTTATGTATTGAAGAAGGGCCATTCAGTCTTTATTTTTGTCATCTGCATAGGACATCTCAGAGCCCTTCTGATACAGTTAGGAATGCACTACACCGTGATATCAGTTTTGTAGCTAAACAGCTTAAATGTCATATCTCAATTAATTTGTGTATATTCAACATATACATTTTAAAATAGGATCTATCTTTTCCTGGCACTAAAAGAATTGCTGAAGACAGAGTTTTCAACTTCACAGAATCTTTAAGTTCTCAGTCATACATTGTCTTAACTCTGGTTTCAGTTAGCTAGTTTAAACCTGGTGGCTATATAACAATAAAAAGAAAATGCAAAAAGAAAAATAAACACCAAAAGGCAAAATGGTTGTCTGAGGAGGCCTTTCAAATAGCTGAGGAGAAAAAAAAAAAAAAGCTAAAGGCAAAGGAGAAAAGGAAAGATATACCCATTTGAATGCAGAGTTCCAAAGAATAGCAAGGAGAGATAAGAAAGCATTCCTCAGTGATCAATGCAAAGAAATAGAGGAAAAGAATAGAATGAGAAAGACTAGAGATGTCTTCAAGAAAATTAGAGATACAAAGGGAACATTTCAAAGATGGGCACAATAAAGGACAGAAATGGTATGGACCTAGCAGAGCCATAAGATATTAAGAAGTGGCAAGAATATACAGAAGAACTAAACAAAAAAATCTTTATGGCCTAGATAACCATGATGGTAGGATCACTCACCTAGAGCCAGACATTCTGGAATGCGAAGTTAAGTGAGTCTAAGGAAGCATCACTATGAACAAAGCTAGTGGAGGTGATGGGATTCCAGTTGAGCTATTTCAGATCCTAAAAGATGATGCTGTGAAAGTGCTGCACTCAATATGCCAACAAATTTGGAAGACTCAGCAGTGGCCACAAGACTGGAAAGGTCAGTTTTCATTCCAATCCCAAAGAAAGGCAATGCCAAAGAATGCTCAAACTACTGCACAGTTTCATTCATTTCACACACTAGCAAAGTAATGCTCAAAATTCTCCAAGCCAGATTTCAACAGAACATGAATATGAAGATCCAGATGTTCAAGTTGGATTTAGAAAAGGCAGAGGAACCAGAGATCAAATTGCCAACATCCGCTGGATCATCAAAAAAGCAAGAGTTCCAAAAAAACATCTACTTTTTCTTTATTGACTACACCAAGGCCTTTGATTGTGTGGATCACAACAAACTATGGAAAATTCATTTTTTTTTTGGAAAATTCTTAATGAAATGGAAATACTAGACCACCTTACCTGCCTCATGAGAAATCTGTATGCCAGTCAAGAAGCAACAAAACGACATGGAATAGCAGACTGGTTCCAAATCAGGAAAGGAGTTCGCCAAAGCTGTATATTGTCACACTGCCTATTTAACTTATATGCAGAGTACCTCATGTGAAATGCCAGGCTTGATTAAGCAGAAGCTGGAATCAAGATTGCTGGGAATAATATCAATAACCTCAGATATGCAGATGACACCACCCTTAGGGCAGAAAGTGGAGAAGAACTAAAGAGCCTCTTGATGAAAGTGAAAGAGGAGAGTGAAAAAGTTGGCTTAAAGCTCAACATTCAGAAAACTAAGATCATGGCATCTGGTCCCATCACTTCATGGCAAATAGATGGGGAAACAGTGGAAAGAGTGACAGACTTTATTTGGGGGCTGAAAAATCACTGCAGATGGTGACTGCAGCCATGAAATTAAAAGACACTTGCTACTTGGACGAAAAGTTATAACCTATCTAGACAGCACATTAAAAAGCAGAGACATTACTTTGTCAACAAAGGTCTGTCTAGTCAAAGCTATGGTTTTTCCAGTAGTCATGTATGGATGTGAGAGTTGGACTATAAAGAAAGCTGAGTGCCAAAGAATTGATGCTTTTGAACTGTGTTGTTGGAGAAGACTCCTGAGAGTCCCTTGGACAGCAAGGAGATCCAACCAGTCCATCCTAAAGGAAATCAGTCCTGAATATTCACTGGAAGGACTGATGCTGAAGCTGAAACTCCAATACTTTGGCCACCTGATGTGAAGAACTGACTCATTGGAAAAGACCCTGATGCTGGGAAAGATTGAAGGTGGGAGGAGAAGGGGACAACAGAGGATGAGATGGTTGACGGCATCATCGACTTGATGGACATGAGTTTGAATAATTCTGGGAGTTGGTGATGGAAAGGGAAGCCTGGCGTGCTGCAGTCCATGGGGCTTACAGATAGTTGGACATGACTGAGCGACTGAACTGAACTGATATAACAGTAATAGAACTAATCAAAACTTTACTTTTGAAGTAGTCAAAAAGGAAAAAAAAATAAGAAAACCAAAGCAAAACATAGTAGATAGTATCCCAAACATCTTGAAGATTTTACATTTTATTATGACATTTTTTTCAAAGTTACTGATTTTTCTAGCCATATGCAAACATACCTACTACTGTAGTGTAATATAGCATAATGCAACATAGTATAAATTAAAAGCCTAATGAACATCATAGAAGACTACTTAAATAAGTTATGGCTGACAACTAACATGTACACTGTTTTACTGTGATTACATAGTCATTTAATAGAATGAGCAGAGCTTTACCAGTATGGTAGCTTCTTCAAAGTGTATTGTAAGTACTCATGCCTAAAAACATATCTATACAGCACCAACATTTGTATATTTGATTATTTTATTTAGACTACCTCTGGGGGTATACAAAAATGTGTACTAATTGCTAAGCTCCTGGAAGGGAACTGGATAATTGATAAATAAGATGTATATATGAATGGACAACATTGATAATTAAGTATAATATAAAGATGAAATGATAAATTATAAAATATAAAGATAAAAATGATAGATTATAAATACTAATGAAAATTTGGAAAATAATACAAGAGAAAAATTGCCCACAATTTCACCTACCAGAGACAATTACTAATTATATTTTGTCTTATACATTTATTATTTTCTAATCTTGTTTTGTTAGTGTACATATACACTCATATCTCTGGGTCAGACTCTTTTACAGTCTTTTACCACTTTATAATACATGGTGATCATAGTACCAAATTGTTAAGTTCTTTTCAAAAATTGTGCTTTCAGTGACTGCACAGTATTTTTAAATATTTCACAATTTATTTAAGTTAATCATTACAATATATGAATTATTTCTAATTTTCTCTGTTATAATGAGTATTGTAATGCCAACATCCCTTTATGTAATATTTTATATGTACATATTTCTAATTTTTAAAAATTAATTCCCCAAATGATTTTCTGTATTAAAGTTATATATTCTTCTTCCTCTTTTGTAAATATTTTTTACCATGAAGTATTCTTGCCATTTCATGGCACTATAATTCTTTTCTCTATTTTGGTTATTTGTACATTTTTTCGTATTTATGGTAGTTTTTCAAAGTCATTTTTTGCTTAAACTTGTAGTGAAATCTAGAAATACTTTCCTTCATAGCTTCTTTCTTAGACTAAAGAAAAATTAAAAACATTTTTCTCATCCCAAGAACAGATAGTTTTCCTGATATTTTTCTTGATAACTTATAATTTCAAAATATTTTCTCATGTTCTAGCTTCTATGAGCCTTTAAATTACCAAATGATATATAAACATTAAATGATTTTATTTCCATTTGACAGATGAGGAAATAGAGATTCTGAAAACCTAATTGATATGCCTGGAATCATAAAACTCGTTAATGACAAAGCTAGAACTAAAATTTTGGTGCTTTAACTTTTTGACTCCCAGATCGCAGATCTTAACTAAATTTAAAGTGAAAGAATAATGGAAAATTCCATTACATTATTAATAACATTCAGTGGTGTCAAAATATTAATACAACATTCATATCTTCATCACATTATCAATGTGTTCAACTAAATGTTCAACAACATGTCAACTAAATGTCTCTTATTCAAATGTTAGCTTTAGTTTTTAAATTTTAAAGCAAGCTACTTATGTTAAATGAGAACTTTCTAATATTCAGTACTCATAAATTAAGGAGATAAATGTAGAAAATATAGGTCTGCAGAATGTACTATTGATGGGAAAGAGCCCTTTCTTTAAAGTCAGTAATGAAAAGTTACCCAACATGAACTGGAATTTTTATGACTGTTGGATAACCTCATATCATCCCTATTTCAATTAGCTATGGACCTGAAAGGATAACATATCCTTTTAATCCACTCAACAGAAATGGTAGTTTGCTAGAGTTTCTGTGACAAAATATCAGACCAGTGGCTTAAGTAGCAGGAATTTATTTTCTCACAGTCCTTCCTGCTAGAAGTCCAAGATCAAGGTGTCAGCAGGTTTGGTTTCTCCTGAGGCCTCTCTTCTTGGCTTGCAGATGGCCGCCTTCTGGCCCTGTCCTCACATGTCTTTCTTCTCTGCACATGTATCCCTGGTGTCTTTGTGTCCAACCTTCCTCTTCTTACAAAAACACCAGATTGGATTAAGACCCATGCTAACAGCTTCATTTTATTTTTTTTTAAATTTTACTTTATTTTTAAACTTTACAATATTGTATTAGTTTTGCCAAATATCGAAATGAATCCGCCACAGGTATACATGTGTTCCCCATCCTGAACCCTCCTCCCTCCTCCCTCCCCATACCATCCCTCTGGGTCATCCCAGTGCACTAGCCCCAAGCATCCAGTATCGTGCATCGAACCTGGACTGGCGACTCGTTTCATACATGATATTATACATGTTTCAATGCTATTCTCCCAAATCTTCCCACCCTCTCCCTCTCCCACAGAGTCCATAAGACTGTTCTATACATCAGTGTCTCTTTTGCTGTCTCGTACACAGGGTTATTGTTACCACTTTTCTAAATTCCACATATATGCGTTAGTATACTGTATTGGTACTTTTCTTTCTGGCTTACTTCACTCTGTATAATAGGCTCCAGTTTCACCCACCTCATTAGAACTGATTCAAATGTATTCTTTTTAATGGCTGAGTAATACTCCATTGTGTATGTGTACCACAGCTTTCTTATCCATTCATCTGCTTATGAACATCTAGGTTGCTTCCATGTCCTGGCTATTATAAACAGTGCTAACAGCTTCATTTTAATGTAATCACCTTTTTAAAGACTCGATATCCAAGTATAGTCACATTCTGAGCTACTGGGTTTAGAGAGTCAATGTATGAATTTTGGCAGGGATATCATTCAGCCCATAACAGTAGGTATGCATGCATACTAAGTAACTTCAGTTGTGTACGACTCTTCGCAGTCCCATGGACTGTAGCCCACCAGGCTCCTTTGTCCATGGGATTATCCAGACAAGAATACTGGAGTGGGTTGCCATGCCCTCCTCCAAGGGATCTGGATCAAATCCACCTCTCATGTCTCCTGCATTGGCAAGTAGGTTCTTTTCCACAAGCACCACTTGGGAAGCCTGGCAGTAGGTATACTATGAGATGATAGAAGATAACTGCACACCAAGGTAATGAAAATTCAATAAATATTTATTCCTCCCTTCTCCCTCCCTCCCTTCTTTCCTTCCTTCCTTCTTTCCTGTTTTTGGGAAGTAAAACCTAAAAGAATATTAGAATAAAATATTTTTTAAAATGCTTATTTGTGGTTCTTTTACATTCATCCACTTATTCAGTCAGTCATCCATTCATGAAAGAGGCTCAGATAATATTATAGTGTTTGACTAAAGAGTGGCATGGTGCATGTTCAGTTCAGTTCAGTCGCTCAGTCGTGTCTGACTGTTTGCAACCCCATGGACTGCAGCACGCCAGGCCTCCCTGTCCATCACCAGCTCCCGGAGTTTACGCAAACTCATGTCCATTGAGTCAGTGATGCCATCCAACCATCTCATCCTCTGTCGTCCCCTTCTCCTCCCGCCTTCAATCTTTCCCAGCATCAGGGTCTTTTCCAATGAGTCAGTTCTTCACATCAGGTGGCCAAAGTATTGGAGTTTCAGCTTCAGCATCAGTCCTTCCAATGAATATTCAGGACTGATTTCCTTTAGGATGGACTGGTTGGATCTCCTTGCAGTCCAAGAGACTCTCAAAGTCTTCTCCAACACCATAGTTCAAAAGCATCAATTCTTCGGCACTCAGCTTTCTTTATAGTCCAACTCTCACATCCATACATGACTACTGGATAAACCATAGCTTTAACTAGACGGACCTTTGCTGGCTAAATAATGTCTCTGCTTATTAGTATGCTGTCTAGGTTGGTCATAACTTTTCTTCCAAGTTGCAAGCATCTTTTAATTTTCATGGCTCAAGTCACCATCTGCAGTGATTTTGAAACCCCCCAAAATAAAATCTGTCACTGTTTCCATTGTTTCTCCATCTATTTGCCATGAAGTGATGGAACCAGATGCCATGATCTTAGTTTTCCTAATGTTGAGTGCATGTAGACATATGACTTACAATTTTCCTCTCTGGGCTCCCATTTCTCATGTCATTTAGCTTGAGTGAGTGAGTGAAGTCGCTAAGTCATGTCTGACTCTTTGCGACCCCATGGACCATAGCCTACAAGGCTCCTCTGTCCATGGAATTTTCCAGACAAGAATACTGGAGTGGGTTGCCATTTCCTTCTCCAGGGGATCTTCTCAACCCAGGGATCGAATCCAGGTCTCCCGCATTGCAGGCAGATGCTTTACCGTCATTCAGCTTAGTCTCCTGGAAATTTTGATTGACTTAGTCATCTTTATCACTAGACTGTGAGGCCCTGAGGGCAGGATCTGTATCTTTCATGTTCTATCTATCCTGAAGACATGGGAGGCTCAGTATTCTTGCCTGGAGAATCTCAATGGAGAGAAGAGCATGGTGGGCTACAGCCCAGGGGGTCACAAAGAGTCAGACACGACTGAGCAACTAAGCACACACACACATATCATAAAGGAATAATAAAGATTTTTTTCAGAATGAATAAATCAATTTTTTAATTTATGTGAAAACTAGATATTGTTATGTGGATGATTTGTCAGGATGCCAGACTGGTATTCATTCGAAGGGATGTTCAGAGACAGAGTAACTTGAGACTGAGTCAGACAAGTTGGTTGGTATTAAAGAAATGAGAAATGACACGTGACCTCAGTGCTTGACATCCACTGGGAAAATATTTGCTTCTTATTTTTCAGATCACACAGCTATACAGACTGTGCGAGTCTCATAAGCATACAATTTGTGGAAAACCCCTGAGAGGTACCATCCCATAGCTATAAATATGACTCATTTGATTATATTAAAGGATGTAAAAATTGATCAGTCGTTTAGAACTTTTAAAGTAGTTATGCAGTTTAATCCCATATAATCACAAGCAAAAGACTGATACATATTTTAAACGTAAAACTGTGGTTTTTACTATAAGTGGCAGATTTCAGTTGAGTTTTAGTAAATGACCCATGACTTAGACAAAATCATCCTCCCGTTTTCATGTTTACTATACTACCCAGTTGCATTCAAATCTAGAACGGTAGAAAAAGAGTTCAAGTAAAAAAAAAAGCAAAAGCACCAAATTCCACTAGAGCTTAAGGAAGTTAGCCTCATATATCCCAACTTTTAAAGATTATTTTGCAAAGATGATACTCCTATACTGGCCTCTACTTTTTTTACACCCTATTGTAGAAATGTATACAAGTTCAATAACTTCTAGGGATATACTACAAAATATGCAAATATTTGAATATCTACTTCATGTAGAGAGGTTAGAAAGTCACTTTCTGCCCGTTGTGTAGCTCTATTATGCAAAAATCAAGATGATGCTGGTCATAAATTCTATTAGGTTGGAACTTGGGGTGTTGAAAAGACTATATAGATAATTTTAAGAGATTTCCCTTGCAGCTGAATCACTGCTCTAAAGTTAAGCTTGGTTTTTAAAATATAAATCAAATAAATGTTTTCCATAAAGCAACACACTTTTAGTGTAAACTGAGCTCCCACAAACTTTTGAGTACACATTTCTCATTCAGCATCTATCAGATTCTTCCTCTGAAAAATCATTTTATAAAAACTGAAGTTTGGCTTTCATATCTTTTCAACTATTTTGTTTTAATGATGGTGGTATTCTGATCTATCGTGGTAAAGAAATAGGCTATTTTAAACTATGTGCTGTAAATAAAGTTAGTTTATAGATACTAACATTAAACAGTAATCAAGGTATTTAGGAATATTTTACAGTGTGATTAAGGAAATAGAAATCTTGTAAAATTACTACCATGGAAAATCTGAGAAAAGTTCATTACAATTTTAGTAATAGTGAAGCTATTCACCAAATGTAAAGAGACAGATGATGGCTCTAAGACAAATTAAACAGGTACATATAGTTGATCTTTTCCCCTTTGTCAGATGGGTATCGTAGCATGAATAAACAAATACTTGCATTTATATTTCATCAATATTCTCATAATTTATTTTTAGATGTGATTTACTGTATAATATGATGAAAAATTAAGAACCTGAAAATGTCAGCATTTGGGGGACAGTAGTAAAATATTCTACAGTAAAATATTAACACTAATACATTATCTTCAATTTTGTGTCTATAAGTGTTTTGGTGCTAATATCCTCATTGTAATTTGGTCTTAATCAGTGGAATTTTAGTTATTCACTAAATTAGTTCCTCTTATAACTATCTGTCTTCATTGCAAGAGATGCACAGTCATTTGTAATTTTGCACAAATATTCTTCTCAAATCACTTACCATTTTATATTGTAGTTTATTGAAGTAATAAAAATTAAAGTGGTTTGGAATCGTGGGTATGCAATAAATCTCTACACCATAAAAAGCATAGCATCTTTGAAGTTTGGAAAACATAACCCAAAGTGATGTCTAGTTCAAAAGGGATATCTGAAAATATCTTGTACACATCTTATGTGCTGAATCTCAGCATAGAAAACACGTATTAGATGCCCATAGCAGATGATGCCTGACAAATATTTGTGGAGTGAATAGAGAAATAAATGCCAACAAAAAGCTATTTCTGAATGTGTGTATTGTCATATAAATATACTTCCTTTCCCTAAATGGACTATATGCTTTAGATTTAGTTGAAATTTTTTATCTGACCTTTAGATAATTATAGGATAACTATTTTTAAAGTATGTTATTTGCTGTATTTGTGATCCTTAATTCTTGGGAGTACATCTAAATTAAAATAATCCATTAGCTTCTGCTGTTTAAAATTGTTATATCTTACCTGTGTAATGCATTCTTCTTTATAAAATGCTCTTATGGCTGTTTGTCTTATTTTATCTTCACATTAATTGTAAGTAGAGATGTTACAAATAATATAGTGATGCCTAACACTTCAGTGATTCACTCACGTTTACACAAATCAAGACAGAAAACTCAAACCCAAGTCTTTGCTGATTCCTTTTCTATTTTTTCGTATTTTCGTGCACTGGAACACAATCCAGTAGTATAGCAAGGTTTGCCTCCTTGCTTCTGTAGTGGGTCTTGCTGCTGCTGCTGCTAAGTCGCTTCAGTTGTGTCCGACTCTGTGCGACCCCATAGACGGCAGCCCACCAGGCTCCCTCGTCTCTGGGATTCTCCAGGCAAGAACACTGGAGTGGGTTGCCATTTCCTTCTCCAATGCATGAAAGTGAAAAGTCAAAGTGAAGTTGCTCAGTCGTGTCCGACTCTTCGCGACACCATGGCCTGCAGCCTACCAGGCTCCTCCATCCATGGGATTTTCCAGGCAAGAGTACTGGAGTGGGGTGCCATAATTTTACCCCCAAAATGTAAATAACTGGTTGTTTGGGGAAAAAAGCCTTAGGAAAATGCAAATCACTATGCATATAATGGCATGAGTTCAGTTCAGTTCAGTCACTCAGTCGTGTCCGACCCCATGAATTGCAGCACACCAGGCCTCCCTGTCCATCACCAGCTCCAAGAGTTCACCCAGACTCACGTCTGTCAAGTCGGTGATGCCATCCAGCCATCTCATCCTCTGTCATCTCCTTTTCCTCCTGCCCCCAATCCCTCCCAGAATCAGTCTTTTCCAATGAGTCAACTCTTCGCATGAGGTGGCCAAAGTATTGGAGTTTCAGCTTTAGCATCATTCCTTCCAAAGAAATCCCAGGACTGATCTCCTTTAGAATGGACTGGTTGGCTCTCCTTGCAGTCCAAGGGACTCTCAAGAGTCTTCAACACCACAATTCAAAAGCATCAATTCTGCAGCGCTCAGCTTTCTTCACAGTCCAACTCTCACATCCATTCGTGACCACTGGAAAAACCATAGCCTTGACTAGATGGACCTTTGTTGGCAAAGTAATGTCTCTGCTTTTCAATATGCTATCTACGTTGGTCATAACTTTCCTTCCAAGGAGTAAGCATCTTTTAATTTCATGGCTCAAGTCACCATCTGCAGTGATTTTGGAGCCCAAAAAAGTAAATTCTGACACTGTTTCCACTGTTTCCCCATCTATTTCCCATGAAGTGATGGGACCAGATGCCATGATCTTCGTTTTCTGAATATTGAGTTTTAAGCCAACTTTTCACTCTCCTCTCTCACCTTCATCAAGAGGCTTTTTAGTTCCTCTTCACTTTCTGCCATAAGGGTGGTGTTATCTGCATATCTGAGGTTATTGATATTTCTCCCAGCAATCTTGATTCCAGCTTGTGCTTCTTCCAGCCCAGCGTTTCTCATAGTCATGTTTATTAACATTATTTGTAATTAACAAACAAATGCTATTCTATTGTCAGATATTTTTAAATGATTTACATATAAATGCAATACTAATGTTTGTTTTTGCTATATTACATATAGCCAAGCCATCCTAGATTCAGATATATTGCCTCATATATATATCATTATACCATATTTTCTTACTTTTGTAAAACATAGTTAATATGTGTTTCTGTATCTTATCTTTTTATCTTTTATATGTTTCTCTATCTTATCTTTTTATCTTATTACTCAAATAAGGCTGTGTTATTTTCTCTCAACTTCAGTGACCATGTCCTAATCTGTCTTATTTTTGTTTTCTTTGTTTTAGTTTCATTTGGCTTTTCATTTGTTTTGAGCAGTCTTTGAGAGGAAAAGGGCAGAAGGTTGTTTTGGGGTTATATGTTATTGTTCAGTGGCTAAGTCATGTCTGACTCTTTGGGAGCCCATGGATTGCAGCATTCCATGTTTCCCTGTCCTTCACTATCTCCCGGAGTTGGCTCAAATTCATGTTCATTGAATTGGTGATGCTATCTAACCATCTCATCCTCTGCCACCCTCTTCTCCTTTTGCCTTCCATCTTTACCAGCATGGGGGTCTTTTCCAGTGAGTCAGCTCTTCACATCAGGTGGCCAAAGTATTAGAGCTTCAGCTTGAGGTTATATGAAAAAAAGGAAAGAGAACCAATTTTCCTCTTTTATCACCTGTAAATTGTACCTGTTTTCACTTTCATCTCCTGAATCTACACTCTGATGACACTGTCCATCTAAGAAACATACAGAGTCCCAAAGCACCAGGTGTGACACTGTGAGCCCTCATTGATTATACTCTAAAGGTGATATAGATTAATGGATGGCTGGGTGGATGAATGGATACATAGGTAGATAGGTAGATTTAGTTCAGATTTACTTCAGATCTCAGTAATCTGAATATACAAGTAATTCTTAATTCTAAGACTCATATTTCATTTTTTCATTGCCTCCACCTCTACTAGGTGATCTTTGCCCCCTGCAAACTAATCCATTCATGTATCTGTGGAGCCATATGGGTTTTCTCACATGGACTTAGGATCAAGCCTGACATCAGTTGGCCAAGTGCCACAGTAACTGTACTAGGCATGTCCATGGCCCTGATCTAGATAAACATCACCATACCTGGGCATCAGAGGTGCTACTCTTCCACTGACACTCCACCAGGTACTGCATCTACTCCCAGGTGAAGTAGTTGCCCACCGGGGGCCACCTTAGATTCCCCCAGGAACGAGTGGGCACTAAGATTACTCTTCCAGGTAGGGTTGTCCCACATGGATCCTATACTCTCTACATTGTACTTTGCTGATATTCCTCTTCCTCTTGGTATCAGTGGTGGTGAAAGAATGGCTTTATTCCTTGCATCACTCTTTTTTTTTTTCCAATAATGTAAGTTCTGATTTATTTTTTTTTAAGGTTTGTATTTTTTTTAATTTATTTTAATTGGAGGCTAATTACTTTACAATATTGTAGTGGTTTTGCCATACATTGACATGAATCAGCTATGGGTGTACATGTGTTCCCATCCTGAATACCCCTCCCACCACCCTCTCCATCCCATCCCTCTGGGTCAATGAGTCCTCAAGGAATGCTGAATGCATTCCAGTATCTTAAAAAGTTTAGCAAGACAAGTCTAAGTAAACAAACATAAGGCTCTTTTGAAAATAATCTCTCTCTTCTGAGAACCAAAGCATGCCAGCTTCTTCAGTGGTGAATTCTTAAAAATGTTTCCCAGTTTTCAACACAGACTCCTGTTGGACCATCTCATGAATTGTTCAGAATACTCAGACATATCTGAATCCATAGTACACACAAATTTGTTCCCTCTTTCTATGATTTCCAAACCTACCCCTAGTGCCAAGAATACTGCTATCCATTTCTGACACAGAGTGCTGGTTACCCACCCTGCTGGATAGATCCAAAGAAATATATATGTATCTTACAGTCCAGTTGGGACCCTTCTGTACTGAAGTTAGAAAAACAGAGAATGAGGAAAGGAGAGAATAGTGAGGGCAGAAAAGAGAGTGAGGTGGAAAAATTTATCTTAAGAATTTGGCTCAGGTGATTGTGGGAAAGTCTGAAATTTGTAGGACAGGTCAGCAGGCAAGAGACCCAAGGAAGATTTGATGTTGCTGCCTTGAGTTTAAAATCCACAGGGCACAGCAACAGGCTGGAAACTCAGGTCGAATTTTTATGATATAGTTTACAGACATAATTCCCTATTATTTGGGAAACCTCAGTCTTTGCTCTTAAGACCTTTAACTGATTGGATGAGACTCACCTACATTGTGGAGAGTAATCTGCTTTATTTAAAGTCAACTGATTATAAATGTTAATCCCATTTAAAATATACCTTCACAGTAACATTTAAACTAACCTTGACTTCCCTAGTGGCTCAGATGGTAAAGCATCTGCCTACAATGCAGAAGACCCAGGTTCAATCCCTGGTTTGGGAAGATCCCCTGGAGAAGGAAATGGCAACCCACTCCAGTATTCTTGCCTGGAAAATCCCATGGACAGAAGAGCCTGGTAGGCTACAGTCCATGGGGTTGCAAAGAGTTGGACATGACTGAGCAACTTTCTTTCTTTTCTTTGCTTCCCTGGTGGCTCAGAGGTTAAAGCATCTGCCTCCAATGCGATAGACTCGGGTTCGATCCCTGGGTTCGATCCCTGGGTTGGGAAGATCCCTTGGAGAAGGAAATGGCAGCCCACTCCAGTGCTTTTTCCTGGAGAATCCCATGGACGGAGGAGCCTGGTGGGCTACAGTCCACGGGGTCGCAAAGAGTCGGACACGACTGAGTGACTTCACTTTCACTTGACCTAAAAAGTAGACAACATAGCCTACCCAACTTGACACATAAAACTAATCATCACAGGTATACTCCTTTGAAAAATCATCAGTAAAATATCAATTAATTCAGAAAAAATGTTAGACACTGTCATAGTGTCAAGTTGTAAAATAAGTGTTTTTCCTGAAGGAATGTCGACAGATTCCTCTTTGAAAATTACTGTTTTATTTCTCCATCTATTAGTGTCCTCTTTGATTTCTTTCACCAGTGTTTTATAGTTTTCTATATATAGGTCTTTAGTTTCTTTAGGTAGATATATTCCTAAGTATTTTATTCTTTCCGTTGCAATGGTGAATGGAATTGTTTCCTTAATTTCTCTTTCAGTTTTCTCATTATTAGTGTATAGGAGTGCAAGGGATTTCTGTGTGTTGATTTTATATCCTGCAACTTTACTATAATCATTGATTATTTCTAGTAATTTTCTGGTGGAGTCTTTAGGGTTTTCTATGTAGAGGATCATGTCATCTGCAAACAGTGAGAGTTTTACTTCTTCTTTTCCAATTTGGATTCCTTTTATTTCTTTTTCTGCTCTGATTGCTGTGGCCAAAACTTCCAAAACTATGTTGAATAGTAATGGTGAAAGTGGGCACCCTTGTCTTGTTCCTGACTTTAGAGGAAATGCTTTCAATTTTTCACCATTGAGGATAATGTTTGCTGTGGGTTTGTCATATGGAGAAATATACCATGTTCATGGATTGGAAGAATCAATATAGTGAAAATGAGTATACTACCCAAAGCAATTTATAGATTCCACGCAATCCCTATCAAGCTACCAACGGTATTCTTCACAGAGCTAGAACAAATAATTTCACAATTTGTATGGAAATACAAAAAACCTCGAATAGCCAAAGCTATCTTGAGAAAGAAGAATGGAACTGGAGGAATCAACCTGCCTGACTTCAAGCTCTATTACAAAGCCACAGTTATCAAGACAGTATGGTACTGGCACAAAGACAGAAATATTGATCAATGGAACAAAATAGAAAGCCCAGAGATAAATCCATGCACATATGGACACCTTATCTTTGACAAAGGAAGCAAGAATATACAATGGATTAAAGACAATCTCTTTAACAAGTGGTGCTGGGAAAACTGATCAACCACTTGTAAAAGAATGAAACTAGAACACTTTCTAACACCATACACAAAAATAAACTCAAAATGGATTAAAGATCTCAACGTAAGACCAGAAACTATAAAACTCCTAGAGGAGAACATAGGCAAAACACTCTCCGACATCATCACAGCAGGATCCTCTATGACCCACCTCCCAGAATATTGGAAATAAAAGCAAAAATAAACAAATGGGACCTAATTAAACTTAAAAGCTTCTGCACAGCAAAGGAAACTATTAGCAAGGTGAAAAGGCAGCCTTCAGAATGGGAGAAAATAATAGCAAATGAAGCAACGGACAAACAACTAATCTCAAAAATATACAAGCAACTCCTACAGCTCAATTCCAGAAAAATAAATGACCCAATCAAAAAATGGGCCAAAGAACTAAATAGACATTTCTCCAAAGAAGACATACAGATGGCTAACAAACACATGAAAAGATGCTCAACATCACTCATTATCAGAGAAATGCAAATCAAAACCACTATGAGGTACCATTTCACGACAATCAGAATGGCTGTGATCCATAAATCTACAAGCAATAAATGCTGGAGAGGATGTGGAGAAAAGGGAACTCTCTTACACTGTTGGTGGGAATGCAAACTAGTACAGCCACTATGGAGAACAGTGTGGAGATTCCTTAAAAGACTGGAAATAGAACTGCCTTATGATCCAGCAATCCCACTGCTGGGCATACACACTGAGGAAACCAGAAGGGAAAGAGACACGTGTACCCCAATGTTCATCACAGCACTGTTTATAATAGCCAGGACATGGAAGCAACCTAGATGCCCATCAGCAGATGAATGGATAAGAAAGCAGTGGTACATATACACAATGGAGTATTACTCGCCATTAAAAAGAATACATTTGAATCAGTTCTAATGAGATGGATGAAACTGGAACCTATTATACAGAGTGAAGTAAGCCAGAAAGAAAAACACCAATACAGTATACTAACGCATATATATGGAATTTAGAAAGATGGTAACAATAACCCTGTGTACAAGACAGCAAAAGAGACACTGATGTATAGATCAGTCTTATGGACTCTGTGGGAGAGGGAGAGGGTGGGGAAATTTGGGAGAATGGCATTGAAACATGTATAATATCATGTATGAAACGAGTCGCCAGTCCAGGTTCGATGCAGGATACTGGATGCTTGGGGCTGGTGCACTGGGACGACCCAGAGGGATGGTATGGGGAGGGAGGAGGGAGGAGGGTTCAGGATGGGGAACACAGGTATACCTGTGGCGGACTCATTTTGATATTTGGCAAAACTAATACAATATGTAAAGTTTAAAAATAAAATAAAATTTAAAAAAATAAATAAAATAGCTCAACTGGAAAAAAAAAAAAAACTTATGCAATGTGTAAAATAGATAGCTAGTGAGGAATTGCTATATAGCACAGGGAGCTCAGCTCTGTACTCTGTGATAACCTAGAGGGGTGGGATGGGGATGAGGGAGAGGTTCAAGAGGGAAAGGATATATGTATACCTATGGCTGATTCACATTGTTGTATGGCAGAAACCAACACAACACTGTGAAACGATTATCCTCCAAATAAAAATAAATTTTTAAAAAACTTATGAAAAAAAAAAAAGAAAATTACTGTTTTAAAGAGAAAAACCTGTCATTCTATGGAAATGACTCAAGGATAGACGATTTGGTAGAAGTCTTACAAGGGACCAATCTACTTCTTGTTGTGACATCGAAGACTTCTTCAACTTCTAAAAATGCAGAGGTTGCTTATGATACATTGCATTTTTACAAGTTGATATAGAAGCATAATTTTTAAAAGATATTTACACTCTAACATTACAGTTTACATGCTGGGAACCTATTGTGGTTATTTTACATATTCTCTCCTTATATTCAGGACAGTTTGCTTATCATTTCATTCCAAATTAAATTGCAAGAGCATTTTATGGAGAATGAAACAGATGATTCTCTCCAAGCTGCTATAATGTTCAGAGCAAATATCTAAGAAGTAAAAACTTTTATCACAATATTCTGGATGTTTAAAACTTATTTCTAAGTTTTCTTAGAAAAATAGGCATTCAGTAGTGTTTAACCTTTCACAGCATCAAACTCTAACTTCTTTTTTTACAGATGAAGAAACCAAGAGCCAGTGAGGGCAGGTGTTTTCCCCAAATCCATGTAGACTAAGGGCTGTGCCAGAACTAGACAAGGATTTCCCAATGCCTGGCTCCATTATGTGTGGGTCCTTTGCATCATCACTACAGAGTTATCAACCAGGAATCCAGTGGTCTTTCCAAAAACGCCCCAAACTGTCTTAGCTTTATTTTCTTTACTTTTTCTGTATGTCCTGCACCTGAGCTAAACTGAAACTTCTTGACCTAAGTCTAAACATTTTTAACCAAGCTTGTGCTGAATTATTCTACAACAATACCCTTTGCCAACTCTTCCCATGCAGAATGTCTGCTCCCTCTGACTCTACTGCTTTAAAACCTGTCTAAATGCTGTCTCCTTTTTGATAGATGGATATACTTACAGATTTATCTCAAAATTTCACAGATTTCATCAATCTGCATATACATATGAGTCTCAGGTCTAATACTCATATTTCACTTATTTCCTGCCCTCACTTCAAGTAGGTGATCTCTGCCTCCTGCAAACTAATCCACATGAGTAGCAACCATCCTTCTAAGACTGAGGGAAAATGCCCCAGATTTGTAGGAAAAATTTAGCTAAGTTATATGATTGAAGTTTCTCAGATAATATTCCTGTAATGTTATCTCAGGTCTTTCTCTTTGGTTTGTGAGATAAAAGCGTTTATGAAAATTGAAAGCTGGATACTGATTTCCTAATTCTATTTCTTACTGTCCAGAGGCAAAGTAGAAGAATGGGTGGGATGTTAGTGTGTGTGTGTGTGTGTGTGTGTGCATGTGTGTAAGGTTATGTTATTATAAAAGTAACCAAGAAAAATAACTCTGGGCTAAACATACCATAATTTATTACAAATTAAGTGGTAGAGAGACTCAGAAAGCCAGACTCAAGACTGCGGGCTAAGAATGCTGTCAGCCTAAGGAGTTTAGTATGGAAGACTTTTGCTCTAACCAGCCAGTGAGAGAAGGCGAAATTAGGAAGCATCATCCCTCATTATCACAGACAAACTAGTGACTGACAACTCACAGCAGGTAGGGCTCCCCCACCACATGCCATCTGCTGCTATCCTGAGGGAGGGATTAGGCTTTCCTCTCCTTATTTCCAGTTATCCTATTGCAATGAAGTTTTCACTTTTCCACCATCAGAAGTGTCCAAATATTAGGAGTCATACGGGGGTTCCTATAAGATGCATCCTTCTTCTCCAATAGTATGTAATACTGTGAATACTTACATCTGGGATAAAGATGCTCACAAAGGAAATTTGCTAAAAGGGCAAGTAAATAGAATGTAGACCATACATCTGTTGGGGAGAAATAGGAGATTCTCCATGAATAGTATACACTTTGAATAAGGATTTGATGAAAGTGAAAGATATGAATTTCTCTGATAAAGTGGGAAATATTGTAAGCACTAATAGAAAATTTGTGGAGTTCAGTAATGTAGTTTGGGTGCGGTTTTATATGCAAATTCTTACCTGGGCAAAATGATTCCAGCTCTGTAAATTAATTAGAAAGCACATGAATGAATGTCAGTCTTGGTTAATTGCTCATCTGGCCAAAGAACATCATGTTGCAAGTTAAGGTTTCTATGAGGAGCAGAAGAGCAGTGATGTTCAGACTAAAGAAAGCCTCTGTTTTTATTAATTATAAGGTCAGAACTGACTTTTCTGGAATCAGAAGAGAAGCACGGGTGGAGCAGGAGCTGTCCTCTGGCAGAGATGAATGCACTCTGACATACCACGTGTGTTCTGGCATAACTCATTGCTTTCCGGGTGTCTGTGGAAAATACAATACCTCCTAGGTCTGCTGCCCTAGATGGGTTCTCACTGAACCATGCCTTTTCCCTGGTTCTCAAGTTGGAATACCCAATGACAGAAGGAGATGTGGTAGCACCTACGTAGATGGTTCCCATGTTTTTCAACATCCTGATGATGATCTGTGGACAAGATGCACATAAAGGAGAGAGAAAATTCAGGAAAAATCTGTTTTTCTTTTGTGAAATACTACTAGGAATTTCTCAGAGAAAGAACCAGATGATAAAGAAGCAAAGTGAAAGTGAAAGTCGCTCAGTCGGGTCCGACTCTTTGTGACCCCATGGACTGCAGCTTGCCAGGCTCCTCTGTCCATGGACTTCTCCAGGCAAGAATAGTAGAGTGGGTTGCCATTCCATTCTCCAGGGGATCTTCCTGACCCACAGATCGAACCTGGTCTCCCGTATTTCAGGCAGATTTTTTACCGTCTGAGCTACCAGGGAAGCTCAAAAACTGCTTTTAATTTTTTGATGGGAGAAACCAATTAAAAGATAGAAATTTCTCACTTTATACTAGAAATTAAAAGAAAATATTGCTTAATTATTGCTTCATTTTGTAAACTGAGATCAATGAAATGCTGTGAACAATGGCAAGAAGTCAATCATAAAATAGCATAAAATTCATGGCCAGTATTGTAAATTAAAGCCTGCCTGACAGTATTTGGTGAGGTGTCCGTGCACTGGGATGCATTTCCTTGTATCACATCTCAGGATACTGAGATCCATTTATAAAGCATATTAGAGTGATCTGCTTTCCCCCGTCCACAACTCCCTGTGTTTGATTTTATGCAAATGATGACATCAAGGAAATGGTAAAGAAGATGTTACTAAGGGGCTCTGACAAACAGTAGCCTTATATTTTTAGGATTCTCCTACCTTCCATTTACTGACTCAGAGTTGGTACATACCTGTGATTGTTTGAATCCATTGATCCATTACGTTGCCCTTGAAGGACCTAATCACATCTGTATAGTCATACTGCCAAATCAGGCAGAGAGGAGAGAATCATCATCACATTCTTCTTTGCTTTAAAGTTTATATTGTGGCTTTGTTTGTGGCTTTACTCACAAAGAATACCTTAGTCTGCATCCCTTGGAACTTTTTCACTTTTTAAATTAATTATTTTAAAAAAAAATCTCCATTCCATTTGTTCCTCTTTTACACAGCTATTCTTTATTTCCCCCCACTGATGCTGCTTCCTTCTATCTTTCTCTAATTTTCCTTTCCTTGTCCTTATCGTCTCCTCCCATTTCACCAAGGATTTCCCAACCAGGTCACCTGGGCAGCTTCCTCTACCATGTATCACATTAGGTTCTACCCTTTACTCTTTCTTTTTCTTTTATGCCTCATTATTCAGAGGACCCTAATGACACTTCATCTTCTTATGGAAATACATTGAGAATAATCCACTTTGGGGTGGACAGGACAGGCATAAAAATGACTTGGAAGTCAAAAAAGCTATTTAATCAGACTGGCTTTCATTGTACCATTGAGTTGATAGTTTTTAAATTTTCAGAATTAAAAGAAAAGCCTCAGTTCCTATGATCACAGAGGCATAGCAATCTGATTTCCTAAACTGGACATGTGAACAAACAAATTATTTTATGGGTGGGAATTAATTTATCTTAAAAAACATTGGAGAAAATGTTAATTCTACATAATTTGTAAAATCTTGGTTGTATGATCATCATAAGCATAAATGAAGTGCAAGTTGAGCATGGAGCCTTTATAAATCTCAGTCAATATGATATCCACATACATCTCTATTTCTGTGAATATCTATATTTTTATGTTGTTTTTGGTCATTTGCTAAGTCATGTCTGACTTTTTGTGAACCCATGGACTGCAGGCTCCTCTGTCTTTCATTATCTCCCGGAGTTTGCTCACATTCATGTCCACTGAGTCAGTGATTCTAACCACCTCATCCTCTGCTTCCCCCTTCTCCTTTTGTCTTCAGTCTTTCCCAGCATCAGGGTCTTTTCTAATGAGTCAGCTCTCCTTATCAGGTGACAAAGTATCGGAGCTTCAGCATCAGTCCTTCCAGTGAATGTTCCTTTAGGATTGACTGATTTGATCTCCTTGCAGTCCAAGGGACTCTCAAGAGTCTTCTCCAGCACCACAATTGGAAAGCATCGATTCTTTGGTGCTCAGCTTTCTTTATGGTCCAGCTCTCATATCTGTATATGACTACTGGAAAAACCATAGCTTTGACTATATAGACCTTTGTTAGCAAAGTGATATCTCTGCTTTTTAAAACAATGTCTATATTTGTCATAGCTTTTATTCCAAGGAGCAAGTGTCTTTTAATTTTATCACTGCAGTCACTGTCCACAGTGATTTTGGAGCTCAAGAAAATAAAATCTGTCACTGTTTCCACTTTTTCCCCTTCTATTTGCCATAAAGTGATGGGACTGGGTGCCACGATCTTAGTGTTGTTTTTTTTCATGTTGAGTTTTAAGCTAGCTTTTTCACTCTCCTCTTCCACCCTCATCAAAAGGGTCAGGGGTAGGGAGGAGCAGAAGATAAAAGATATAAGTTAGGATGACAGCCCTATTGATCTCTGCTCCTGTGGCACAGGTAGGAAAAATGATGGGCTCAGAGGAGGGAACTATCTTGAGGACTCCAATTTTAGACCCCACTTGGTTCCTCAGGAGGATTGGCCAAACCATAAAAGGAGGAAAAAAGAGCAATGCAATGAAGGGAGAAACAAGGTAACAAGATTGTTATTGATGAGGAGTGATAGAGTTCCAGTTCAAACTGGAAAACCTAGAATTGCAGTAGATTCTTTCAGTATATTTAGCAATTTCTCTCAGTCACATCTTAGAGATATGAGAAGTGTTAGAGAAAGAAGATGAGGTTTAGCCAGAGCTAGGAATTGGGAAAGCAGATACAGAAGAGGATTGGAGAGGTTGAAAAATCTAGGGACCCGGGAGTATGGCTTTGAAATGGGTGAGCAAAGATCATAGCAAGGAAAATGCGAATGTGCAAATCTCTGGAAATAAGAGGCTGAACGTTGTGTGATGGCAAATGAGTGTTTCTTTGGATGTGACAAGTGGATGAGGTGGGAATTTACCAGAGAGGGCAGATTTTAGATTGAGAACCTTGGAAATGGTTCCAAAGATGATTAAGTAGGGGGTATAACTATGCTGCATGTTGAATAAATGAAGCAGAAGTGAAGGGCATTACATTTGAGGAAGTTAAAGTGAAGCCAGATTCAGAGATGAGTCATTACTGAGGATGTTGAAGCTGCCAAAAAAGGGATTACGATTGAAAAGAAAATTGAGCCAATGCTGAAGTCATTGAGGAAAGGGGAAGTATGATGACATAGGAAGTGTAATAGGGCATGTGTCAACTAGGTCTTTGGCATAAAATTTCTTAAATAATGAATTGATATTGGTAAACTATGGCTGCCTTTTCTCAATATAATATATACTTAAATATTATAGAATTTGAAAATATATATAGCCAAAAATTTAACTCATCTGCATGCCCTCACTTTGAGAAAACTGCTGTTAATATTTTTTTTTTAATTTTCCATAATATATTGTAGCTTTTAAAATTTATGTTGCATACTGGAGTATAGTTGATTAACAATGTTAATTTCAGGTGTATAGCAAAGTGATTCAGTTGTACATACTCCTTGGAAGGAAAGTTATGACCAACCTAGATAGCATATTGAAAAGCAGAGATATTACTTTGCCAACAAAGGTCCGTCTAGTCAAGGCTATGGTTTTTCCTATGGTCATGTATGGATGTGAGAGTTGGACTGTGAAGAAAGCTGAGCACTGAAGAATTGATGCTTTTGAACTGTGGTGTTAGAGAAGACTCTTGAAAGTCCCTTGGACTGCAAGGAGATCCAATCAGTCCATCCTAAAGGAGATCAATCCTGGGTGTTCATTGGAAGGACTGATGTCGACGCTGAAACTGCAATACTTTGGCCACCTCATGTGAAGAGTTGACTCATTGGAAAAGACCCTGATGCTGGGAGGGATTGGGGGCAGGAGGGGAAAGGGATTACAAGAGGATGAGGTGGCTGGATGGCATCATTGACTCCATGCACATGAGTTTGGGTGAACTCCGGGAGTTGGTGATGGACAGGGAGGCCTCGGTTCAGTTCAGTTCAGTCGCTCGGTCATGTCCGACTCTTTGCAACCCCATGAATCGCAGCACACCAGGCCTCCCTGTCCATCACCAACTCCTGGAGTTCACTCAGACTCACGTCCATCAAGTCAGTGATGCCATCCAGCCATCTCATCCTCTGTCGTCCCCTTCTCCTCCTGCCCCCAATCCCTCCCAGCGTCAGAGTCTTTTCCAATGAGTCAACTCTTCACATGAGGTGGCCAAAGTACTGGAGTTTCAGCTTCAGCATCATTCCTTCCAAAGAAATCCCAGGGCTGATCTCCTTCAGAATGGACTGGTTGGATCTCCTTGCAGTCCAAGGGACTCTCAAGAGTCTTGTCCAACACCACAGTTCAAAAGCATCAATTCTTCGGCGCTCAGCCTTCTTCACAGTCCAACTCTCACATCCATACATGACCACAGGAAAAACCATAGCCTTGACTAGGCAGACCTTTGTTAGCAAAGTAATGTCTCTGCTTTTGAATATGAGGCCTGGCATGCTGCAATTCATGGGGTCGCAAAGAGTTGTACACGACTGAGCAACTGAACCGAACTGAACTGATACATGTATCTATGCTTTTTCAATTTCTTTTCACATTTAGCTTATTACAGAGTATTGAGCAGAATTCCCTGTGCTCTACAGTAGGACCTTGTTGGTTATCTATTTATATATATATAGCAGTATGTACATGTCAATTCCAAGCTAACCACCGCCACCCCCATCCCCCTGGTAACCAGAACTTTGTTTTCTAAGTCACTGGATCTGTTTGTGTTTTGTAAACAAGTTCATTTGTATCATTTTATTGTATTCCATATATTAGCAATATCATGTGATATTTGTCTTTGTCTGACTTACTTCATTTAGTATGATAATCTCTAGGCCCATCTATGTTGCTGCACATGGCATTATTTTTTTCCTTTTCATGACTAACATTCCATCTTATATATGTGCCACATCTTCCTTAATACTAGATTTTTAATGAAATATTCATGTTTGAGAATTAAGCTTTAACATTCAAAGAAGTACAAGTCTGCCTTTTTGTTGTCTTTTGACAATGAATAGCCTCCCTCTCACAGTTACATTGGTCTGACAAATTGCATTCCATAGATTCTTAGAGACTTTCATTCAGATATTACTCTATTTCTGTGAAAAGTAGGCCATAGAATTTTCTCTGGCCTTGCCTAATTCATTTTTTCAACATATAAAACTGCTAGTTAGATCTCACCAATCCTGAAGACATCTTGGTGAACACAATAGAAAACATCTTTCTGTACTCAAAGAGTTTATATCCCTCTGAGACCAATAACAAGGTGGTTTCTGACATGTTTTGATAATTATGATAAGTAACTACGCAAGGTGATATGACTGAGGGTACCTGGGGATGGATGATGGTGGCCATGCTGTTAGATTATCAAGAAAGACCACTCAGAGGGAGATGAGCCTGATGGATGAGATAAAGTCAGCCAACCACAAAGAAGGAGAAAACAGGTGTTCATCAGAAGAGATGGCACCTACAAAGGCCTGGAGGTGTGAGATTGTAGTGTTGGAGGGATATGGAGGGACAGAAATGGCCAGTGTATGGAAGGCGTGAGAGGTAGGCTCTTGGCAAATCAAGAAGTATCTCATTGACCACTTGTGTATGTCATTCTATGAGAAACAGATGGTCACTGCAGGGTGGCCTGGAGAATCAAAAGATCACTGTGGACTGATGATCTTGCTTCCTTCTTCACTGAGAAAACTGAAGCAATTATAAGATAAACCCCACCCACTCCCCCCAGCATTTGTACCCACATAGTCTCCTTTCCCTCCATAACCACAGATTATCTGTTCCTGCTCCGAGTATAAACCCTCCACTTTCGTTCTTGGCTGCAGTCTTTCACATATTCAAGGTCAAACCTCCAGCCCATTAAGAATTCTGCTCTCCCTGTTGGGCCATTTCTAGCAGCATACATCATTTTATCTTATTTTATTATTAAAAAAAAAAATCTTCTTTGGCCTCTACTTACCTTCCGTCTATTGTTTCACCTCTCATTTTCCTTCACAGCAAAACATATTGAAAAAGTTGCTTATATTCCTATCTCTAATTCGTCTTCTCTCATCCTCTCAGGAATCCATTTGAGTCAGGCTTAGACACTCATAACTTAACTTAAACTTTTATTGCACAAATATGAATGACTGCCATAGTGCTAATTCAACTTTTAGTTTTCCTCTTATTAGACTTATCATCTTTGAAAATTTGCCTCATTTGACTTCTAGGGCATCAAATCTTCATAGCTTACTGATTCCTCTTTCTCTGTCTCCATGGTTGGTTTTCTGCTTCTATTCCAGACAGCTTAAGATTGACATCTCAGTATTTGGGTCCTTAAACTTTTTCCCTTTTCTTCCCACATTCACTCTATTTTTGCATTCTCATCCATTTTAAATGTCATCTATATGATGATGACTTCCAAAGTATATCTCAAGCCAGGATGTCTTGAAATTCCAAAATTTATTCAAATTGCCTAATTGACATCTCCACTTGGTTGTCTAATCAACATTTCAAACTTGCCAACATGAATCTTTTAATTTGAATTATAGTTGATTTATAATGCTGTGTAAGTTTCATGTGTTCAGCACAGTGATTCAGTTAAAATATATATATATATATGTACATGTATTATATATTTTTTCAGATTCTTTTCCCTTATAAGATATTACAAAATATTGAGTATAGATCCCTGTGCTATACAGTAGTACTTGTTGGCTATTTTAGATATAGTAGTATGTATATGTTAATCCCAAACTCCTACTTTATCCCTCCCACCTTTCCCCTTTGGTAACCATAAGTTTTTCTAGGTCTGCAAGTTTATTTCTGTTTTGTAAATAAGTTTGTTTATAGTTTTTTCTTAGATTCCATGTATGAGCAGTATCATATGACATTTGTCTTTCTCTCTGGCTTACATCAGTTAGTATGATAATTTCTAGATCCATCCCTGTTGCTGCAAATGGTATTAATTCATTCTTTTTTATGGCTGAGTAACACACACACACATCTCTTTCTCCTCCTGCCTTCAATCTTCCCCCTCCTGCCTTCAATCATCCCCAGCATCAGGGTCTTTTCCAGTGAGTCAGTTCTTTGCATCAGGTGGCCAAAGTATTGGAGTTTCAGCATCAGTCCTTCCAATGAATGTTCAGGATTGATTTCCTTTAGGTTTGACTGGTTTGATCTCCTTGCTATCCAAAGGACTGTCAAGAGTCTTCTCCAACACCACAGTTCAAAAGCATCAATTCTTTGGCACTCAGTATTATGTTAGAGAATGTTCTAATTTCTTCTCTTACATGTAACTGTCCAGTTTTTCTACCACCACTTATTGGGGAGACTGTCTTTTCTCCATGGTATATTCTTGCCTCCTTTGTTGGCCAGCTCCAGTGGTCCCAAGTAGCTCCTGTGTAGCAGGCCCAGCCTCTGCAACCCTAGCTTTAATTCTAGCTCACACACACACCCAGGTCCTTGGCCTAGCCATGTGCATGGCCAGTTCCCATAGACACAGCCTACAATTCAGCTCCTGAGGCTGCAGGTCACAGGCTGTCTCCTATAGTTACAAGCCCAGCTTGTGCTAACTCTAAGCCAGCCCGCATGTCCTCAGGTTCCAGGTCAACGCTCACAGTACCAGGTTCCTGGAACATCCAAGTACTGGACCGAACACTAAATATGCAGATGTGGGGCCCACCCAGAAGTCCATGTACCTGGACTGCTTATGCACCCTGTACTCAGGATCCTTGTCAGTGCACATAGATACAGGTCCAAGGGCCATTACCATGGGCTCAAATGCCAGGCCTGTACCCGTAAAACTGGTTTCAAGACTTAACCAGTGGATAAAACCAGTCCAGGTAGTCACGGTAGTCAACTACTTCCTTGAATATACAGACACTATGATTCATAAGGATCATGATAATCAAGGAAATAAGACACCACTTAGGAAAACCAGAGTCTGTGAACTGTCTGACAAAGAGTTCAGGCTTATCCTATTAAGGAAACACACTGAACTGCAAGAAAACGAAGACAGACAACTAAATGAAGTTAGAAAAACAATGCATAAACAAAATGGGAAGCTCAACAAAGAAATAGAAATTGTTTAAAAGAACAAATAGACATCCTTGAGTCAAAGAACATAAGGACAATGAAAAAATTCAGGAAAGAGATACAAGAACAGACTCAACCAAGCAGAAGAATTCGTGAACTAGAAGACAGGTCATTTGAAATCATCTAGTCAGAGAAGCAAAACGAATGAAAGAGAGTGAAGAAAACTTACATGAATTATGAGATGCCATTCAAAGAACCAGTTTATACATCACAGAACCCCAGAAATGGAAGAGACAGAGAAAAGAGCAAAAAACTGATCAAAAGAAACTATAGCTGAGAACTTCCCAAATCTGGGGAGAGATTTGGACATTGAAATTCATGAAGATAATAAGTCACTCCAGGTACTCAAGCCAAGATGATCTTCTCCAAGACATATAATAAAGCTGTCTAAATTCGAAAAGTGATGTTCATAAAATCCATATCTGACTATGCAACTACTCTGTTCAAAACCCTCTCATAGCTTTCTAACTAGATTCTCTCAGATTAAAACTCAAAATCCATGTAGAGACATACAACACTCATACGGTCTCCCCCTTATTGATTTTCTGATGTCATCTCTTACTTCTTTCTGCTTCATTTGCTCTGCTCCAGCCTCCCTGGCCTTCTTGCCATGTTCATGGTAGTCACGTTCCTCCTTCCAAGTCTGCTTAGCTTGTTCTTCTCCTGAAATAGTTCTTTGCTTAGAATCCCCACACCTGTTACTCTTATTCTTTCCAGACATTTGCTCAAGATGTCATCTTGCTGCTGTGGCCTCCGCTGACTCATGCTTTTTTTCTTTTCCTTTCAGTTTTATTGACATATAATTGACATGCAATAATTGAGTTTAAGGTGTACAGCCTTATGACTTTACTCATATATATATCAAAATGATTATGACAGCAAACTTAGTTCACATCCCTGACTCTAGCCTTTAAAATCACTGCACACTCTTGCTTCTTTCCCTGTTCTATGTTTTCTGTGGCACTTTTCATACTTTATGTACAGATAGCCTTAAACCCTGGAGACGGCAATGGCACCCCACTCCAGTACTCTTGCCTGGAAAATCCCATGGACGGAGGAGCCTGGTAGGCTGCAGTCCATGGGGTCGCTAGGAGTTGGACACGACTGAGTGACTTCACTTTCACTTTTCACTTTCATGCATTGGAGAAGGAAATGGCAACCCACTCCAGTATTTTTGCCTGGAGAATCCCAGGGACGGGGGAGCCTGGTGGGCTGCTGTCTATGGGGTCACACAGAGTCGAACACGACTGAAGCGACTTAGCAGCAGCAGCCTTAAACCCTAGTCAACGTTCAATTTAAAGCCATGCTAAACTCCTAAAATGCAACAACTTTCTCATCCATAAATTTCTAATTGCCTGAAATAGTCTAGAAGTAAATCCCAGCTATGAGTGGAGGACTTGATAAGAGTTGGCATCTTCTACTTCAGGACTGGGTCACGAGCCATACTGGCTTTCTCTAGCAACGTGACCCTATTTGCTCACCTCCTCATCCTAGTCTCCCTCAGTTCTGACCATCATATACATGGATGCTTCCCAACCTATGGAGGAGCATATTTTGTCAGAGTAGAATCCAGGCACAGAGAGTAATCCTGGAACTAATACAGAAAGATACTCCCATTCGAGGCAGGTATTCTGGGTGAGTTTAAGAGTTCTATGATCAAGGTCACCCTCAAAGCATGTAGACTGTAGTGTAAAGAAGAATGGGGCATTCTGTGATAAGAAGACACTTGATAAGGTGATACTATGATGATGCCTTCTGACCGTGCCAGCTCAGGATAATTAAGGACTACTTGGACATGCAAGTCTGTGCCAGCAAACACATACAAATATATCTTGGGCTGCCATTGAATGCTACGACTTCTTAACCAATTGCAAAGTAGGTAACCAAATCCCTGCCTCAACAAGCTAGAACGTAAGAAAGCAAGAACTGTCCACCACAAAGAGTTCACTGGCAAAAGATCATCGTAGCATCCAGTCTGGTTTGCAGCTGACCAAGACACTTTGGTATGGCTAGGAGACATTCTCATTTAAATATTCCAAAGTCACTTGGAATCAGCCCCATGGAAAGCAGTTTCCTGCTGGGGTATGTTTTCAGAGAAAATAGTTGTATTCTCATGTTCAAATATAACAGCTTTTCCCTAGTAGTACTTAACCCACCAGGGATTCCCTCTTTCCTCTAGATTCTGTTTCCTCCTTGGTTTTGCTCCTGCAACTGGCTTTTAAGTCAAATCCCCAGCTTCCTTTTCTTAGAAATGTAAGGAATTCAGACAGATGGAAGGGATGAAAGGCTGCAGTCACTAAGCTCTTGAGAATCAGAAGGAAAAGATGACAAAAACAGGGAAATGAGAGATATAATATGTTAGCATATTACACATTGCATTGGGTTGGCCAAAATGTTCATTCAGGGTTTTCCTGAAGATATTATGAAAAACCTAAATGAACCTTTTGACTAACCCAATAGTTGGGTTGGACCTACTAGTAGGACATGTTTTTTTGCATGAAGTTTTCCCACAGTAAATAATAGTTACTCTCTGAGTAGCCTCCAAGGCCATTATTATCATGATTTTTAACTTTATGAGTTTCATAGAATGTTTTTCCAAATGAAAGTACCTCAGTTCTTTCTGACTTGTGCACACATAGTGTAGCTGTTCCTGCCATTTCTCAGAGGTCTCTGGCAAGGCCATGCTGTTTTAACACCAACTTCAAAGTATTCTTGTAATTTATCTTCTGATTCCACCCCTGCCCCCTGCCCCATTGCCTGTATTGCCTCCAACCTCAACTTGGTACCATCAAGGACCTGTAAGATAAAGTTATAAAGCAAACAAGTTTAATCAAAAGCATTATAAGTCTCTTCTTGGTAATCACCTTTTGTTCTAGAGTAACTATTTTTAGTGTAAAAAATTTTTTTTGCCTTTATTCTGATGACCTACATGTTTAACCAATTGATTATACTTTGCATGAAAATCAGTGTTCTCTTTCCAGTTTACTTTTGCTGTCAGTGCAATGCAAAATCTATTTCCCTGAATTAGGTTGCATTTCATTCATCTTTTATACATGAAATTGTAATGGTTCAAGGTTAATGATCTTTAAAGAAAATGTGTTGCGTACATTGTAACTACCTTATTTCAAAAATATTCCTGAAAATAATGATTATTTCTAGCAGTATGAAAATGTGACATGTTTAAATCTTGGTAAAGTTGACTGAACTTTGCTTAGATTCAGTCAACAAAATGATTATTGAATACCTTTCTAAATAAAGTGTTTGGGATATTTCAGAATTGAATTAGTAAATTATAGATTTGCTTCTTTTAATGCAAGTGAATATAGTTTCTTTTAGAGAGACAGATGGGCTTCCCTGATAGCTCAGCTGGTAAAGAATCTACCTGCAATGCAGGAGACCCTGGTTCTATTCCTGGGTCAGGAAGATCTGCTGGAGAAGGGATAGGCTGTCCACTCCAGTATTCTTGGGCTTCCCTTGGTTCACCTGGTAAAGAATCCACCTGCAATGAGGGAGACCTGGGTTTGATCCCTGGGTTGGGAAGATCCCTTGGAAAAGGGAATGGCCACCTACTCCAGTATTCTGGCCTGGAGAACTCCATGGACTGTATAGTTCATGTGGTCGCAAAGAGTCGGTCATGACTCAGCAACTTTCACTTTCAGAGAGCCAGATAGATATAAAGTGCTAAAGAAGTTCAGAGGAGGGAGAGTGTTACTGGATAGAGTACTAGCCCAGTTCTCTTTATCATCTTTCATACCTAGCTCTACTATATCTAGATCATGTCATTAGTTAATTGTTTCTTCATTTATCCAAACATATATTCAGACCTACAGTGTACAGGCAATGTACTAGATATTGAGGATGTAAAATGAATATAGCACCATTGCTTCCTTTATAGCATTCAGTCTAATGGATCAGATAGTCATGGAAATAAATCATTACAACACAGTGTTGTGTTATGCCAAAAGTGTGTGCAAAACTCTGAGAGACAAAGGAGAGGATAATAGCTCCACCTTCTGCCAAGGGTCATAGCATAGTATGCTGGTGAAATCTTTAAAAAGAAATTGGCATTTGCACCGAGGCTGGACAGTTTGAAGGTCAAATAACACGCAGTTGGTCGGGTGGATAGAAGAAGAAAAAATTCAACAAAAGGAATTACAAAAGCAAAGTCACTGTTATAAGCTATATATTTGCATTTCAAAAACCAGACCTGTTGTCTTCAAATATACTTTAAAAATAATTTAAGTGTCTCATTTATTTTTTAACAGAGCCCTTGAACTAACTCTAAACTCAGAAAATGATTTACCTGGTCACAGACAACCAAGAAAACAGTCAAATTGTTAAAAGGAAAAGTTAAACCAAGTTTGACTAACACTTGTCTATTTAAAAATAAGTATATTTAAAGGATAAAACAGCCTATATTTTATTGCTATTGATTTTTATGGCTATTGATATTTATTTTAAGCTTTACTTTAACAGTTCTAAGATGTAAGAAAGTAGAGGATAAGTGAAATCTCCTGAATAAAAAGTATAATAGTAAATAAATTCTTGTTCCCCCCACAGATTTAGCAGCATTTACACCTCACCAATTTCTGCTCAGTGCTTGCACACATGTGGGATGTACAAACAGCTCCCTGGTCATACTGTCCACCGCACAGCTGCCACCAGAACACGTGGATCCCCCAGTTCTGACTGTCCTGGATTCTAGAACTGTATACATTCAGTAAGTAGAAACACCGTCCCTATTACACACTGGTTCATGCAAGAATCCCAGTGAGTTCAATCAAGGGAAGCGTTTGTGACATAAAATTAATTTTATTGTGATTAAATGCACAGAAGTGATTAGTTCAGTGGTTCTGGGAATCTTTGATTATCACTTGCCAACTTAATTTCCATTTTGTCTTTATGCAATCAAGCTGAGCTACACATGTACATAGATTCTGTGCAAACTTCAAAAAGGAAAAAACTGACCACTTACGTGACTGCCCTGGGCTTTTTTTTTTTTTTTTATGTGAGGCATTATTTGCAATAATTTGGAATAGCATAATTTATTTTTTCTTTTTGATTATAAAATAGGACTGTCTTGCTCCCCTGAAGTTGAAGTCAGAGAGATGCTTTCATATACTGGCATGTTCAGATAATTTTTGGTAATACCGATTATTATCCATTTCTTAATATGTGAGGTACAAGGTATATTGCAGTACTTAACTGAAGCTTAAAAGACCTCTGTTCCCACTGGTTAGTACTTGTTTACATTAATCACTCTTCATCTTGGTTTTCTCACCAGTTAAAGAGTTTGAATTGAAGATACTATGATGCTCATTGAAGCTGACAAACACTGGGATTTCGTATCCCATTGTTCCAAGTGTAAACTCCCCTGTTGGCTTTCACAGTGTCCCAAGCTGAGCCCACTTTATATACCTTAAAAATTTCCCTCTACTTTAAGTATTTCTCAATTTACCAATTTCTGTCTCTTCCACAACTTGTGCTACACATTCCCCCTGACACTTTGTAGCCCTCATCTGGAATACCCTCTAGTTTCCCTTCTGCCTACCAATTCCAATCCACCAAGGATATGATTTTATGTATCCAGGTAGTGGGTCGCTTCATTCCAGGAATCTTAATTGACTCCTTACTTGAGCCTTTCCAATCTCAACTTTTCTTCAGTAGTTGCATACTGAAACTCTGTGTTAGATTGTTGCATCTTTCAAGACAACTGCGACATGAAAATTATACAGTTATCTCTCCCTCTCATTTCTCAGAAGTTCTCAGACATTCTCCTTCTCCCAATTGTTGTTCCACCGTCTGGGTTCAAAATCAAGCATTCGCTCCTATATTTTTGTATTACTAGCTAATTAAGATGATAAATAACTAGAAAGCGGGCACTATGTCTTATTTGTGTACCATTCAGAGTAGACATCTAATAACTACTTGGTATTTTTTAAGTGAATTACTGTTGAGCTCTCAGTGTGTTTCTTTACAATGGCATAAATCCAAGCTTGTATGTGTCTTTTAAAAATCCTGCACATTTCAGATTTGACTTGAATGTATGATGATTATAATGCTATATTTTTTTTTATTCCCAGGTGGAAACAACCAAGAAAAGTAAATGGAATTCTGGAGCGCTATATGTTATATATTTCAAATCACACACATGATTTTACAGTTTGGGATGTCATCTATAACAGCACAGAACTTTTTCAGGATCACACTCTGCAGTACCTTTTACCTGGTAATAAATATCTCATCAAACTGGCAGTAAGTTCGCTTTATTTTTATCACTTTGTCTGTCCTCATCACTCTCCTTGCGGCTTCTCTTTAGTCTCATCTTCTCTCCATCTCTCACTTTAAAAAAAAACAAAAGTCTCTTGTATTGCTATTTACACTGAAAACTTGCTTCACGTGCAAAGTGAAAATATTGCTGATCTAATACCTACGTATTTATATTTTGTTATGCAAAATGATAGAATAACCATCTGAAACAGGAGATTTTTCCAAATCTAATTTGGGATTATCAGAAATTATTTCTTTTTTATTATTTGTAGAATGTCATAATTGTTGAGGGCTTTTCAGAAAATGCTTGGATTACTAGGGCTATTTCCTAATGGGGCTTGTATTCATTCAAAAAGCAATGCATGGTATGAACATGTAGGTCTTATATTTTTAAATTAAGATTTAAATGACCCTCAAGTATTCTTGATTGTTATTATATTCTGGTTTATATTACATTTCTATCTCAAAATAACAGTCACTTAATAAAACCCTAGAATCAACATAGTTTAGACAGGCAATAGCATTTTTTTAATGCAAAATAGTACTTTTACACAAAGATCTTTTAAAAGACCTTGATATTACTGTGGAATTTATACTCAGTAGTTTCCTTTGTTTTTTTGATGAAATATAATCTTTTTTAAGTTTAATAGCATATCTGAAAATAACTGAATATAAACATGAGATTGTCCCTATTTGTTTTAAACACACTCTTCATTTTATAGCAATACCTATATAAGGATATTTGCTTTGATAAATGCCATAGAAAATATTCTGCTCTTGATTATGAATAAATTTACATTTATGTAGACACTGTGTATGCATTCATTTTACTTAACATGCTCTTGAATGCTCTAAATATTATACCACGAGAAAATAAACTACATTCAACTGTTGCTAACTGTCTGACCTGACACCACAAAACAAAGGCAATCAGACAATGTTAAAAATTCTTTTCAGAACTGTCTCCATGCGCCTAGGTGTTCAGCACACAGATAGGTTTCTGAATCAGCAATTTAATTTCTTAGCTTTTTCGCCCAAGATATAAGAAGTGTATTAACTTGATTTTCAAAAGCTAATACAGAAATCCACATCACTTCAAAACAGTGGTGATATCAAAATAAGAAAAGCCCCTGTTGCTTAGAAACAACCAAAATTAAACAGAAATTGTGTTACTCTTGGCTTTTATTAGAAGGAGGCCAAGAGTATGAAACACAGACAATTTTTAGGATATTTTGCACAGTAAATGAACCCACCTGAATCTCCTATGTTTTGTAAGTCTGTAATACCTTGAAAAATAAATACAATTAGATTGGGAGTCCACTTTCTTGAATATTAATTCAGATTTGCCACTAACTGAATGACCTGAAAAATTCACTTAATTGCACTGAGTCTTATGTTCTTCAAGCCTAAAATTAGGACTTTGAATTAAGTGATTTTTAATGTATCTTTGAGCCCTAAAATTCTATGATGCTACAAAGTTGACCCCAAATAATATTCTGTGAAGTCAAAGGAGACCTGTCAGCCACTGAATAATGTCGATGCAAGATGTCATAAAGATGCAAGAGTCTTTGCCCTAAGTCTTGTTAGGAAAGTAAATTTGCTCATATTATTTTTGATTTCTCTGTGTTTTTAGGGCAGAATATACACTGACATATTTTCAGAAAGTATTCAACTAAAAGGTTTTTTACTTTAATTCTGTTAACAGGTAAATTAAATGAACCAGAACATTTTAGGTTCATCTTGGTTAATTGAGGAACTCGTGTATATTTCACGCTTTTAACAGGATAACTGGCTTTCAAGGTCATTAGATTAATAGATGGAGATCAGGTTCTCAGCCAAGTGGAGCTGCCTTTGTAGATAATCTTAGCATATTGACTGAGGACTAGGAAACAAAACATACAGATACAAAGCATTTAGGCAGGCATTAGAGAAAAATACATGCGGGCTCCATATGATTTACTCCAGACTGGAGCAGGTATGTTACTTCATGTGGTTTCCTGTAGTTTTCCCTGTTGTTGTTCAGTCGCTAAGTTGTGTCTGAGTCTTTGCGACTCCATGGACCGCAGCACGCCAGGCTTCCCTGTCCTCCACTATCTCCTGGAGTTTGCTCAAGCTCGTATCCACTGAGTCGGTGATACTATCCAACCACTTCAACCTCTGTCACCCACTTCTGCCCTCATCCCTTTCCCAAGGTCTTTTCCAATGAGTTTCGCATCAGGTGGTCAAAGTATTGGAGCTTCAGCTTCGGCATCAGTCCTTCCAATGAATATTCAGAATTGAATTCCTTTAGGATTGAAAGTGAAAGTCACTCAGTCCTGTCTGATTGGTGTCTAACTCTTTGTGACCCCATGGACTATACAGTCCATGGAATTCTCCAGGCCAGAATACTAGAGTGGGTAGCCTTTCCCTTCTCCTGGGGATCTTCCCAACCCAGAGATCAAACCTAGGTCTCCCACATTGTGGGGGGGATTCTTTACCAGCTGATCCACAAGGAAAGCACTAGAATACTGGAGTGGGTAGCCTATTCCTTCTCCAGTGAATCTTCCTGACCCATGAATAGAACCAGGGTCTCCTGCATTGTAGGTGGATTCTTTACCAACCGAGCTATCAGGGAAGCCCTTCCTTTAAGATTGACTGGTTTTATCTCCTTGCTGTGCAAGGGACTCTCGAGTCTTCTCCAGCACCATATTTTGAAAGCATCAATTCTTTGGCATTTAGCCTTCTTTATGGTCCAACTCTCACATCTGTATATGACTTTTCCAAAGGTTTGGAAAAACCATAGCTTTGACTATATGGTCATTTTTCAGAAAAGTTAGGTCACGATTTAATATGTTCTCTAGGTTTGCCATAGCTTTCCTTCCAAGGAGCAAGCATCTTTTAATTTCATGGCTACAGTCACCACCCACAGTGATTTTGGAGCCCAGGAAAATAAAATCTGTCACTGTTTCCACTTTCCCCCACTTTGATTTGCCATGAAATGATGGGACAGGATGCCATGAGCTTAGGCTTTTTAATGTTATATTATAAAATCCAAAGGGGTAGAGACTGCATATTTCAAAATTTTGCCTGCAGAATTAAGCATAGTGTCTGGAAACGAAGTTCATGAATGATTCTTGAATGAATGAATGAACACTGAGAATATTTATTTCACAGAGAATCTGAGACCTGATATGAATCAAGTAACTTGCTGTAAAATGTCAGAGTTAGGGACTGCATGTTTCCAAATATATGCTCTTTGTCCTAGAAAAAATAGTATAATATTTTGCTGCATTTAACAAATGGTATTGCAAAGTGTCATAATTCCTAATAAAGATAGTAAGCCAGCAATTAAATAAGGAGGCTAGTAAGACAGGCAGGTATCAAGGTATATATGGTTTGATAATAGTCATATTACTGCTAGACATTTGCCTCTTGATTAAGTTTGTGTTCAATATATTTCCTGGACAGATTCTTAGAGATGATAAGCTTTAAATTTTCAAAAGATCATTTCTAGATAACATGGCCTTTTTCTTTTCCTTCATATGTTAAAATATGCTACACTCTTAACATCATCAGACCCTACTTACCTGAAAACAAACTGTTGTAAAAGAAAATGCTAGTTTTGGATGTTCTTAATATTCATAATTTCAAAAATAATTGATACACTTTTATTAGTTATGAATTTTATTGTACCAAAATTGAATCTCCTATTGGGACTGGATAGTCTTCATTGCAGGGTAGTAATATGACTTTTCAATTTTAAACAACATGGTTGTAACTGATAAAAGTGATAGGAGATGGGTGAAACACCTTATTTTAATACCTCAGAGGCTTTCAAAGACCTTGCCAATTCATAAAGACATCTTTGATCAAGTCCAAAATTTTGTTTAGTTGTTCCAAGCCAAAATTTTAATCAGCATTCAATTGCATTGAATGTTATGCTGATAGGCCAAATAAGATACTGATTGGTTCATTTTCATTTAGATAATATCAGCTAGATTAGACCAACCAAAGTCAACTTTAAGAATATTTATTTCTCTATGAAGGAACTAAGATACCCTACTTAACCTGGCCCTCAAAATGCATGCAAAAGGGATGTGGAGAAATAAAAGAACAAAATAAAATATTTTTCAGGTAATTCTGTTGTTTTAGCAGCCTCTTTGAAAATTCAAGTTCATTTACAAGAAAAATTCTCTCCAAATTCCTTGAATACTTAAGAGGCTTTTTTATCAAGTTGCTAGTTTATGGGTCTTTGATGACACAGCCCAACAAACAGTCCTTCCAAACCAGAGGACGTCCTCATTTATTCCAGAATTTTCTATCCCATAAAGTTCTCAAAACAAAGTAAGTTTTAATTCATAATTCTGTTTTAAATATCTCTCTCTCTCTCTCTCTCTCTATATATATATATATATACAATGAAATGAAACATAGAACATACAGAATTTCTTTGGGAGAGTTGACAGGGGGAAATTCTCAGGCCACGAATAAGAAAAATTATAGTGACAAATAGACTATCAGAAATAAATCCCAGTGTGGGTTGAGTTTCAGAATAACATGCTGCAACATTTTTCCCCTCCTAAGGAAAAAAAAAAAAGAAAATCTAGGATCCAAGTGGATGGATTTATCTCTTTCTATGCACTGAAAAGGATGTTCCTTTGATGATTTTCCTTCAATAACTGTCTCACAATGCCTCTTTTTCTGCTATGTTTTCTGGTCAACTTTTAGCACACTGGAAATATTTTGTCTTAATTTTTCTGTTTTAATGTTCAGGTAGTTTCTTCTTGGGCAAACAGTGACATGTCCTAGAGTTTTAAATCACAAGCTCAATTGACTTCTCTTTATTTGCAAAGATTCTGTTCTCAGGAGGAGTATGGTTTACTTCTTACATAGGTATGCACATCCCACAGCTGAGCATTAGAAGAAACCACAGAGGTTAATTAGGTCCCCAATCTTAATGCAGTTTCATGCCCAGGCCACAGTTTAGCTCCTCTGAAACTTGCTTATGCTGAGAAATTATACTCAAGACATGGGTTCCTGTTGTCTTCTTACAATAAGTGAAATTGATCTCCATGTCTACTGACCATTTACTGTCACTAACACTTTTAGTGAAGAATTTGAAACTATTTGCAGCACTACTCTTGCCTGGAAAATCCCATGGATGGAGGAGCCTGGTAAGCTGCAGTCCATGGGGTCATGAAGAGTCGGACACTTACTGAGCGAATTTACTTTCACTTTTCACTTTCATGTATTAGAGAAGGAAATGGCAACCCACTCCAGTGTTCTTGCCTGGAGAATCCCAGGGACCAGGGAGCCTGGTGGGCTGCTGTCTATGGGGTCGCACAGAGTTGGACACGACTGAAGCGACTTAGCAGCAGCAGTAGCAGCACTTTTAAGTAGTATATTTCAATATAAGAAAATACCTTCAAAAATCAATCAGCTTTCTCTTGTCTTTAGGAAAAAATACCAACTGCTTTAAGTATCAAAATTTTATCCCTTCAATATCTAACTGAATAGCAAGCTCCAAGCCCAGTGTTTCATTTTTTAATATTAGTCATAGCTACCTGCAATGAAAATGAATAACTACCTGCTTTATACTTTGTCTTAGGATTTTGCTTCATTTTCTTACTGCTCTTGATAAAATTTCATGCTTTTTGAAAGATTTTTATGTTTGTTTTTGTAATTACAGTTGTGACTTTAAAGGTACTGGAGAAAACTTTAGTTTTCAAATAGCTGTTATGTATAGACATAATGGCTAAATTTACTAGCAGATAGAGGCTGGAAAAACTCTGTGTTCTGGAGAAAGGCTTATCCAATAAGTTATGTAGGGATGATATTTTCCTAATAGACTGAATCATTTATTTGGAATTATTGACAGTTTACAATGAAAATGCACACAGAAGTTTCTGAATATCTTAACATCCATTATTCCATTTCTAGCATTACTGTACCTCCTTCATTAGGGAATTGAGGGGTTCTGTGATCAGTTTAAGTTTTTTAGCCATGTGATGAAGCTCAGTTCTCTGACACATCAGTTAATGACTTCACCCTTTAAGCCACTAAATGGTCATTCAACAACTGCTTCATTGCAAATTTATGAGAAATACTGTTTTATTTGCTTTCACATTGTGTCGTACTTTAAACGTATTGTTCACACTACTGGGGCTTCCCCTGAGTGTTCTTTGGAAGGACTGATGCTAAAGCTGAAACTCCAGTACTTTGCCCACCTCATGCGAAGAGTTGACTCACTGGAAAAGACTGATGCTGGGAGGGATTGGGGGCAGGAGGAGAAGGGGACGACAGAGGATGAGATGGCTGGATGGCATCACTGACTTGATGGACGTGAGTCTGAGTGAAATCTGGGAGTTGGTGATGGACAGGGAGGCCTGGCATGCTGCAATTCATGGGGTCGCAAAGAGTCGGACATGACTGAGCAACTGAACTGAACTGAGCTGAAGCAGCAACTAGTGGTAAAGAATCTGCCTACCAATGCAGGAGATATAAGAGATGTGGGTTAAATCCCTGGGTCAGGAAGATGCCCTGGAGGAGGAAATGGCAACCCACTCCAGTATTCTTGACAGGAGAATCTTGACAGGACAGAGGAGCCTGGCAGGCTGCAGCCCATGGGGTTGCAAAGAGTTGAACACAACCGAGCATCTGAGCACTTCACATATTTTCTGTGTATCCTTTCTTTTTCAGGGGGGTGGAGAGAGTAGAAATCATGTGTTTTATCTTGAAGTAGCATTCATTCTCTAGTATTTTTTCATGGGTATGTATTTGTTTGAGTCATTCTAGGAAGTTTTCTGAGGATAATTTCATCATGACTATTCATTTGGTCAATATATGCCCCATCTCTAGATTCTAACTTGGAATATAAGTCATACATTCTTACCCTCTGGGTTATTACTTAGTTTTTGGAGGTAGCTATCTCATGTCCTAAAAAGCAAATTAATAAAATGCTACACCTCAGCATTGAAGCAAATTTATTTGGGGGTAGGGGACAGACAGCATTATTTCCAAGGGTCTGAAACTCTTACAATGAACTCTGTCTCTTCAATGCCCATCTCAACTCCGGGGCCCCAGAGTGATATGTGCTTTTTTCTCCTCTCTGTCCAGGCTTGCACGGGGGGCGGGTGCACAGTGAGTAAGGCCAGCCAGGCCCTGACTGAGGAGAGGACCCCCGAAGGCGTGCCAGCTCCCAGAGTGAACCCAGACTCCTCTCACTCCTTTAACATCTCCTGGACTGAGCCTGAGCATCCGAATGGTAAGTGAACTCTTTTAGCCTCAAGTTAAAAAGATGATTAGCAAAGGTAAATTAATATTCTAAATGGCAGCTTATATGTGGTGCTTAATTTTTAATGATCATTTTAGCACATAAAATACCTGAGATAGTATCATTGTCTGTAGTTGGAAGATTGTGGTTTTTAGGCTCACACGCAGGTTTTGGTGGCTCAAAAGTGCTCCCTTTTGATAGTTCTTATGTACTGCATCTTATGGTTTCCTATGTTCCAGGAGAGGTGAAGAGAACAAACCAGGATTCCCAAAGAACGCCCTTGTGAGAGTGACATTATATTTTCAATGACTTTCTGTTTTTGACAGTCATTACTTCTTTCTTGGAGAAGTAGGGAGATAGAAAGTTCATGCACATATTGTATTTCAAAATGCTCTTGCTTTAATAAGTTTATCTTAAAAGAGACCACTTGGAACTCTGTATTTTTAATATGTTATTTATAAATATTTCAGCATGAGGTTTCTGAACAATGCATACATTAAGTATATATACATTTATTCTTGTTTGACTTGAAATGGATTGTATATATTTCTAAGTGATATATATCTGCCTTTGCATAGTTTAGAGAATTAGATCAGCCAGTTAAAGTGTGCTAAAATAAAATCTTATTTAAAGAATTTATAATAACTTGGGATAGAAATTGCTTTATTAATTTGTTGGAAATGTCTTTAATTTACAGCCAGCATAGTGTCATTTTTCCACACTGGTCAAGCTTACATAACGTCAAATTTTGCTCCTCTTTAAGACAAATATCAAAAAGACTTTTAATATCATAGAAACTGTTTTAAGTAACTCATTACTGAAAATTTAAATGGCTTCTTTTAGCGTATCCAGAAAGAAAGAAAAAGAATTACAATTGTATTAGTTTGTCTTATGTTTACTATGATATTAATTATTCCAGTCATCTCATTTTAATTAAACTTTTGGCAAATGCACGAGATATATTTGAGGTAATGGAGAGCTCTAATAATTAGAGTGAGTGATTATCTCTACTCTTGAAGTTATCCCTGTACTATTACAAATTTCCTAATGAAAAAAAAATGAGTATCTGTTTGATACTTAAACAGTTAATCTTATCATGCTGTGTGCCCCAAAATTCCAGTCCATAGATGGCAATGAAGATGTTAATGATATACCCCAACTGGATTGCTCTTAAATGCTATTGTATGATTTGTATAGTATTAATAGACACTTCCTTTCATCCTAATCTGTGGTTGCAACTATCATTGAACCTAGAATCCTAGGTTGACTAGAGAATACTTTCTACATTTCAAAGAATTTTTGTGTATTATGTTTTATATATTTACAAGCAACTTTATAATATATTCATTGAACAATAAGAATTTGTGAGATTTAGAAGAATGCTGCTAACATGTTTGCTCATTCTAAGGTCTTTTGTTTAATCACATCAGAGTTTTCAGAGTTTTTATTGTGGGGTAATGGTTAGATATTTTTTAGTAACAGTTTTCACTAAAAAAAAATTTATTCCCTCCACTGCTTATCTCCCCACTCTCCTCAAATTTTCCAGTGTTTTATTCCAATTGTCCATTGTCTAGAGAAAGATAATCTGATGGTTAGAGGACATCTTGTCACTTCATCAGTTTTCAAAGCTCCTACATGTCCCCCTAAACCCCCAAAGAATAAAATCCAGATCCTTTAGTCAGACATTCAGATCACCCCCAACTTGCAGCTCAGCCTGCATTGGTGCAGCCTTGAAGCATGCTTTCCACTTTAGCTGCCTGGGATACTTACAGCTTGGTGTAGGGTTGAAACGCTTTAGTATGGTGTCAAATAGGCCTAGATTCAGATGTTATCTCTGATGAGAAATAACTGGGTAACTTTAGAAAATTTACTAAATTCATGAAGCCCAGTTTCCTTGGATTATAAAATTGGAGTTAACAATCCCAACCATCTCTCCATCTTTATCTGGAGAAATCTAACTCAGTCCTTGGGGCTAAATATAGGCCTCCTATTTTATGAAATCACTCCACCCTTTCTTGAATGTAAATCAAGCTTCCCATCTTCACTTGACCATATAACCTCTTCCCTTGCCTTCATCATGACACACACCTCATTCAGCCTTGGATCGAATTTATCTGAGTACATGTCCAGCACACATACTGGATGATGTGTGTGCTGTGTGCTCACTCAGTCGTGTCTGACTCTTTCCAACCCATATGGACTGTAGCCTGCCAGGCTCCTCTCTCCATGGGACAAGAAGGAGGGGCTGCCATTTTCTACTCCAGGGGATCCTCATGACCCAGGGATCAAACCCACATCTCTTGTTTCCTGCATTGCAGGTAGACTTTTTACTGCTGAGCCATCAGGGAAGCCCTAAGAGATGATGATACGGATGACAAATCATTTATTTCTTTTTACCTTCATGAAGCCTAGCACAATGGAGTACTTTCTGTTGGGACTTAATAATACTTATTTCATTTAGTTGCTTCTTGTGAAAATTTCATTTAATCAGTGGCATACATACTGTAGAGTCTTGACTCTCTGATGATGCCAACAGAGAGGGTAGAAGTAGTTACAGGTCAGTTCCTGAAATGTATTTGTTTGAAATGTATGTGTTCCCCAAATATACTTTTTTTAGCCGTGCAGAGTCTGGGACTAGGGTTGGTCTTTATAGAATTTGGATTTTGCATTTGAATTAAGAATTTAAAATTTTTTTCTTCTCAAGCATGCCTTCCCTGGTAGCTTAGATGGTAAAGTGTCTGCCCACAATGCAGGAGACCGGGGTTCAATCCCAGGGTTGGGAAGATCCCCTAGAGAAGGAAATGGCAACCCACTCCAGTATTCTTGCTTGGAAAATCCCATGGATGGAGGAGCCTGGTAGGCTATAGTCCATGGGGTCGCAGAGAGTCGGACATGACTGAGCAACTTCACAAGCATGCCTAGTGCAAACATAATGGAACTAGGTCCATATTAAAATATAGCTGCATTATGGTTGCTTTCTCATTTCTGACTATGCTGCAGAAGAGTAATACAATTGGAAAACAGGTTTCAAACTTATGTTACTAAAGATACCTTTTCAAATGATTTTATCAAACCTGTCTGATTATTAGAACCATCTGGGGGACACTGACTGGAGGAGTGGATTCTAGTGGTCCAACCAAAGATGTGAATAATCATAAATACCCCATTGACGTGTTATCTTCAAAATGCTGGATTAGTGCTGGGGACTTCCCTGGTGGTCCGGCGGTTAAATCGCCATGATTCCACTGCAGGAAACATGGATTCGATTCCTGGTTAGGGAACTAGGGCTGGTCCCACATGCCTATGGCACAGTCAAAATAAAAGTTGAGGTATATCCAGGTTTATATACACATTTAGACTGTCATATTGTGTAATAGGTACTGATTATCTGATTTTGCACATGCTAGGCTCCAAAATCCTGACTTTATTGGTCAGTCATATACCTAAAGAGATTATTTTATTAGGACTTTATAAACATGAGAAACAAATGTTGAGAAACAGTAAACTGACTTTCTGTAATAAGAAATATTTCTAAATGCATACCTATATATGACAAAATATATATATTTTGAGGGCTGGGAAAGACTGAGGGCAGGAGAAGGGGGCAACAGAGGATGAGATGGTTGGATGGCATCACCAACTCAGTGGACATGAATTGAGTCAGAGAGATAGTGAAGGACAGGGAAACCTGGCATGCTGCAGTCTAAAGGGTCACAAAGAGTTGGATATGACTGAGCAACTGAAACACAATAATGACAAAATATGAAAAGTTTAAAGGTGTTATATAAATATCCAGTTTTTACCCATTAAACAATTGGTAACCTTTAGCCAGCATGGCTTAGAAAACAGACTCTCTGCTTTATAACTGATTCTGATTTAAACAATCAGCTCCTACTCATTAAAGCCTGGGGAAAATCCTTTCCTGGGGCTTAGGAGAATGGCCTCTTGCTTTATTTGGTTGCATTCTCTTCTTTTCTCCGCAGCCGTGTCCCGCTCCACAGCTTGTGCTGGGAAATGTGCTCTTTGCTTCAGGACATGCTCCATAGTCTGAGAGAACTCTTCTTGTTCTGGCATCTTTTGTTCAGTGCTATCCCAGCTGCTCTTGTGTCAGAATAATGCCTGACACATAATCAGTGCTCCGTTAAAAATATGTTGATTATCACTGTTAAAAAAAAACACAGAAAATAACAAGTGCGGACAAGGACAAAGAGAAATCAGAAACCTTGTTCATTATTGGTGGGAATGCAGATTGATGCAGCTGTTATGTGAACCAGTATGGAAAAATCTTCAAAATATTAAGAATAGAATTATTATATGATATAGCAATCCCACTTCTGAGTATTTAGCCAAAAGAATTGAAAACAGGATCTTGAAGAGATATTTGTGCGCCCATGTTCTTTGCAGAGTTATTCACAATAGTCAAGAGATGGAGGAAACCCAATGTTCATGGACAAATGAATGGATCAGTAAAATCTTGCATATGTTGCGATGGAATATTATTCCACCTTTAAAAAAAGGAGGACATTATCATATGTTACAACATGGATGAAGCCTGAGAACATTATGCTGAGTAAAACCTGTCACGTAAAGAGAGATATGACATGACTCCATATATACGCAGTATCTAAAGTAGTCAAATACATACAGTGTGGATACCAGGGGTTAGGAGTTGGTAGGGAGGGGAATGGAGAGTCGCTGTTCAGTGAATATAAGGTTTCAGTTTTATAAGATGAGAAAGTTCTAGAGATCTTGCCCCACAAGGTGTCTGCAATTAATATTAATACTACTATTAGTTCAGTTCAGTTCAGTCGCTCAGTCGTGTCCGACTCTTTGCGACCCCATGAATGGCAGCACGCCAGGCCTCCCTGTCCATCACCAACTCCCGGAGTTCACTCAGACTCACGTCCATCGAGTCAGTGATGCCATCCAGCCATCTCATCCTTTGTCGTCCCCTTCTCCTCCTGCCCCCAATCCCTCCCAGCATCAGAGTCTTTTCCAATGAGTCAACTCTTCGCATGAGGTGGCCAAAGTATTGGAGTTTCAGCTTTAGCATCATTCCTTCCAAAGAAATCCCAGGGCTGATCTCCTTTAGAATGGACTGGTTGGATCTCCTTGCAGTCCAAGGGACTCTCAAGAGTCTTCTCCAACACCACAGTTCAAAAGCTACTGTCCATTTAAATGCTTAAGATGGTAAATTTCATGTTCTGTTTTCTCAACAAAAATTTTTAAAAATGTAGGGAGGATATAATAGAATGCAATTAAACTTTAAATATACCAGAAAAAAAAAATCAAGACTAAGGGCTGTATTAGTTTAAGCCAATCAACAAACTTTTAATAGTTTAATAACTTTAATAAAGAAATATGTACAAAATTGTTAAACAAGCCTGAGTTCATACTATTTGTCTTGTTGTGCAACTTCCTTTTCTCACCTAGTATGGTAGAAGCATCTTTCTATAACAGTTAAGTGTAGCTCAGCTTCATTCTTTTGAAAGGCAGAGTAGAATCCCACTGAATGAAGCCACAGCTTATATGACCCATCTTTTATTGATAGACATTTAAGTTTCCATAATTTTGCTATCGTAAAGAATGCTGCTTACTATTCATTGCTTTAGACTGCCAAGTCCATTCTTTAAGTACTGGGTCATTATCACTTGATTCACACCTAAGGCTCTGCTTCCTTCAAATGTGTCCTGCTTAATTCTGGTGACTTGCTGCTTCACACACCTGCAAAAAATGGCGGTGTGACACTCTAGCTCCTTTTCTTTACTCATAGCCCTTTCTGTCCACATTCCCTCTGGCAGAGGAGTTCTTTGTAGGCAGCGACTACAGGCAGGATTTTCAAACCTCTGAAAAGAGCTACTTTTTGGTCCGAGGTGGATAAGAACCATTTATTCTGTAGGATCTTGATTCTTTCTTTGTCATACCATTAGCCTGCAATGAAATGTAGCACAAAGGGTTACTGTCTAAGAAATGTGTGACTTGTATTGTGTAGATTACAATTGCATGATTAGAATTATGCTTTTGAGAGCTTCCAAATTCTCATGAGCTTTATCTCCTTCAGAAGCTTCAGTCATAGATTCTGGAAATATGTTTATTCCTCCCACTTGAGGTCTACTTTGCTAAAATCAGCATGGATATCCGACTCTACCAAACGTACTCCTCGTTGTCTAGCATAATGTTGTAGTTTAGTGTCTGTCATGTCCAACTCTTTTGTGACCCCATGGACTGTAGCCTGCCAGGCTCCTCTGTCCATGGGATTTTCCAAGCAAGAATACTTGAGTGGGGTGCCATTTCCTTCTCCAGGGCATCTTCCCAACCCAGGGATCAAACCTGCGTTTCTTGCATTGGCAGTTGGATTCTTTACCACTGAGCCACCAGAGAAGCCCATGTCTAGCATATTTGGTAACATTTTAAACTGATTAGAATGTACATATTTTTAAAATACTAAAAGTATAAAAATTAAATTCTTATCCTTTATTAATACTTAGAATTTCTTGTAACACTCTATTGTCTTTACCTATGTAAATTTATGTAAAATAGTTACCCTGTTAGACTGTGACCCACATGAGGGCATGGATTCTATTCACCTTGTTTGCTGTTCTAGTCTCCAGGTTTGGCAGGATGCCAATCAAGGAGGAGATGGATATTAAATAGCTATTGGATGGATTCATGTTTACTGATCCCAAGGACAATATTAAAATAGTAATTGTGTTGATGTGAGAAGCACCAGCATACACATACAGTACACGTAAATACTCATTGACAACACATCTTATAATTATGTAACATAGGTGGGGTGGTTTCAAAGAGAGTGCAAAGGCATCTCCATCATAGCCTGCTGAAGACTCAAAATATATATTAGAGACCCAGGCATTTGGCATATGAATTCTTCTGCCTGGTGATTCTTAGATTGCTGAAAAGAGACAGACAGCACACCATGCTGGGTCTGCTTTACATGCCAGTGTAGGAGGCTGTATTATCATATTGTCACTGCCATCATGATCTGCTAAAGACAGAATGGGCATGAGCTCTGAGCACCCGTTAGACAAGGGTCCCAGGGTCTCCTTGAGAAAGGAACAATGCTTGAGGAGCCTATGGAAACATTTTCCTAGTTCAGCCTTTTATACTGACCCAGCTTTGTGAGAGTTTATACATAGATATGTATCAGGGAAGTGGCAATAATTTCAATAAAAATAGAAAAATTTTAAGAAGTTGATTATTTTTGCAGGCTTATTTATGCATAATACCATGAAGACAATAGAACATTATTGAAAGAATATTTAGTTCAGTTTTTTGAGCATATATTAATATATATCACTTATAGGGATGGGTGGTAAGCATACCAATTAACTGTATATGCTGTCCTTCACCTTAGGAAAGGATATAGAGAAATAAAATTTTAAATGTATATACATGAAGGTGTATACTACTACTACTACTACTACTACTACTACTACTACTACTAAGTCACTTCAGTTGTGTCCAACTCTGTGCAGCCTCACAGATGGCAGCCCACCAGACTCCGCCGTCCCTGGGATTTTCCAGGCAAGAGTACTGGAGTGGGTTGCCATTGCCTTCTCCCATGGAGGTGTATAGGTAAGTGCTAATTAAGTGCTCTACCTATGCAGAGAAAGAAGTATTTGATTTTCTGCTAATACTAATAATACTGCTAAGTCATTTCAGTCATGTCCGTCTCTGTGCGACCCCATAGACGGCAGCCCACCAGGCTCCCCTGTCCTTGGGATTCTCCAGGCAAGAACACTGGAGTGGGTTGCCATTTCCTTCTCCAATGCATAAAAGTGAAAAGTGAAAGGGAAGTTGCTCAGTCATGTCCGACCCTCAGCGACCCCTTGGACTGCAGCTTTCCAGGCTCCTCCGTCCATGGGATTTTCCAGGCAAGAGTACTGGAGTGGGGTTCCATTGCCTTCTCCAATACTAATAGCCACAATTTATAACTATGTGCCAGATACTATCACTTTCATAACTAGCCCATGAAATAGGTACAACATTCAGATGCGGAAACTCAAATTTATAAATATTAAGCAACTTAATTTAGAGAAGGAAATGGCAACCCACTCCAGTACTCTTGCCTGGAAAATTCCACGGACTGAGGAGCCTGGTAGGCTACAGTCCATGGGGTCACAAAGAGTCGGACAGGACTGAGTGACTTCACTTTCACTTTCACTTTGACGCAACTTAATTTCTCTAAGCAAGATAGCTAGTTGATTAGGAATGAATATAAAACAAAGTGTGAATGACTCAAAAATACGTGATTTTATTCATCAAACCTTTCTGCTTCTACTTTTTGTGTAGAAATGCTCATAATGTAGGATTCCATGTAGCCATGTGAAAATATATACAGAATTTTTCTAAGATACTCTTCCTGGTTGAGTATCTCATTCTCAGAGCCAACGGTCTACATTTCTAAGATCTCTGTCCTGATTTTTGTCTTAAGGGTTAACTGTTTTAACATTTTATTTTGAACTCAGTTTAAATAGCCTGAATATGAATCTATTTTCTTTCCTGCAAATGCTGATAGTTCATAGAAGAAATGGATTATAGAATTTGGTGAATCACTTAGGAAAATGGCTTGACAGTTTTGAGCAAACCTTGTGTAACTTTTATGAAACACCTCCCATCAGTTTGTCAGGTAAAATTTCCCAAGCACAGTCTTTTTTCAGATTCCGTTGATTCCATTTTTAGGAGAGCACACCGGTAATAAGGCATTCTTCCACATTGTGAAAGCTGTTCTCTCTTTTCCTTTTTAATTGAAGGATCAAGTATTCACACAGGGAAATATCTGCCACATTCAATCATCATCCGGACCTTGGGGGCAAACCTCAGTTGATATTCACATTGCCACACTGTGCTGGAAAAAAACAAACAAATATGTTTGGAGCATCTATATTCACTATGCATGTTATTTTTATGACACACCAAAGCATTGTTGTTTAATTCTTACAGTAAACAGAATTCTTCAGTGTACACAGAGATACCTTGTATTAAATTTACATCATATTGTACTTGTATTAAATTTCCTTGGTTATATATGACAACCTATTGGGCACCTTAGGAAATACAATTTGACATAACCTGATGAAGAGGCACAAAGATATATATCCCAGTGGATGTGCTTTATGGACAATTATGATTCAGCTTCCCTGTGAAAATTAAACACCTTAAAAATTCTACCATTATGGAAAGAGAAAGGTGATAAACTTCAAACTGCTTATGATAGTGAGCCAGTGGGAATTAAGTATCCATTTTGTGGATTATCCATAGAACTGAATTTGTAGAACTGCATTAAATAACCTGATATACTGTACCTCACAACATAATATTTTTATTTTCTCATAGCTATCTTACTGATCATTAGCATAAGAGAATAAAAGTACAAAAATATGATACAATGCAACATAATAATTTCTCTTAATGTTTTTATGTTGCACATTTTTCTTTTACTTCTTTAAATACTTCCTGTACTTTCCTCCACTCAGACCTGCATCCTTCTAGACTGACCTTTACTCACAGCATCAGTGGACTTCCTCTCTCTCTCTCTTTTCCTTTTGGTTGTCCCTGGGCAGCAACAGCAAGAGATACAAGAGTCAGAGGAGAACAGAGTCTCAGAACTTTCTACCAGGCTCTGGGCTCCAGAGTGGCCTTCCTCCACCAAAGGCTACAGCTTTTATCCAATGGCCCTTTCCTGTCACTCCAGTTCTTTCTCCAGCTTCCTGAGTCTGTTCTCATCCTTTACCTGCAAATATACGGATATTTATTGGCCCCTAGGAGTCCTGACAGTTACTACCTGGGGAGCCATTATTATCACTTGCTGCCTTCCTTTAACTCTACCCTGCTGCTGCTGCTAAGTCGCTTCAGTCGTGTCCGACTCTGTGCGACCTCACAGACAGCAGCCCACCAGGCTCCCCCGTCCCTGGGATTCTCCAGGCAAGAACACTGGAGTGGGTTGCCATTTCCTTCTCTAATGCGTGAAAGTGAAGTCGCTCAGTTGTGTCTGACTCGTAGAGACCCCGTGGACTGCAGCCTACCAGGCTCCTCCGTCCATGGGATTTTCCAGGCAAGAGTACTGGAGTGGGGTGCCATTGCCTTCTAACTCTACCCACATCTCTGTAAATAGTGCCTGCACTAAAGTTTTCTCAATTGTCCATTTTAGTTGTCATCAGATTTCTACTGAGATCCTGACTGATGCCTAAATCTCATTTAATCCACTCTTCACACACAGAATTTGGCAGTGGGGTGGGGGAACTGGGTGTGGGATAAATGTAAAAGCTTTCCTTTATTGTGAGGCTGACAAAAGTAAATAAGTAATCAAACAAAGTCTATCTTGTTACACTTTGTTTTGGCACAGTAGACATTTTTAAAGTAAATAAGGACAGCCGTGCTTGAAAGTTCTAGATGTGCGTTGTTTAATAATCCTGTGATATTTCATTTTTAAATAGCAATCCACTTGTATCACATTGAAAATTTTCAATTTATTATTATGAAATCTTTATTCAGTTCAGTTCAGTTCAGTCGCTCAGTCATGTCCGACTCTTTGCGACCCCATAAATCGCAGCACGCCAGGCCTCCCTGTCTATCACCAACCCCCAGAGTTCACCCAAACTCATGTCCATCGAGTCGGTGATGCCATCCAGCAATCTCATCCTCTGCCGTCCCCTTCTCCTCCTGCCCCCAATCCCTCCCAGCATCAGAGTCTTTTCCAATGAGTCAACTCTTGGCATGAGGTGGCCAAAGTATTGGAGTTTCAGCTTTAGCATCATTCCTTCCAAAGAAATCCCAGGACTGATCTCCTTTAGAATGGACTGGTTGGATCTCCTTTCAGTCCAAGGGACTCTCAAGAATCTTCTTCAACTGCTAAGTCACTTCAGTCGTGTCCGACTCTGTGAGACCCATAGACAGCAGCCCACCAGGCTCCCCCATCCCTTGGGATTCTCCAGGCAAGAACATCTTCTCCAACACCACAGTTCAAAAGCATCAATTCTTCGGCACTCAGCCTTCTTCACAGTCCAACTCTCACATCCATGCATGACCACCAGAAAAACCACAGCCTTGACTAGATGGACCTTTGTTGGCAAAGTAATGTCTCTGCTTTTCAATATGCTATCTAGGTTGGTCATAATTTTCCTTCCAAGGAGTAAGCGTCTTTTAATTTCATGGCTGCAATCACCATCTGCAGTGATTTTGGAGCCCAGAAAAACAGTCTGACACTGTTTCCACTGTTTCCCCATCTATTTCCCATGAAGTGATGGGACCAGATGCCATGATCTTCGTTTTCTGAATGTTGAGCTTTAAGCCAACTTTTTCACTCTCCTCTTTCACCTTCATCAAGAGGCTTTTTAGTTCCTCTTCACTTTCTGCCATAAGGGTGGTGTCATCTGCATATCTGAGGTTATTGATATTTCTCCCAGCAATCTTGATTCCAGCTTGTGCTTCTTCCAGCCCAGGGTTTCTCATGATGTAATCAGCATATAAGTTAAATAAGGAGGGTGACAATATACATCCTTGATGTACTCCTTTTCCTATTTGGAACCAGTCTGTTGTTCCATGTCCAGTTCTAACTGTTGCTTCCTGACCTGCATATAGGTTTCTCAAGAGGCAGATCAGGTGGTCTGGTATTCCCATCTCTTTCAGAATTTTCCACAGTTTATTGTGATCCACACAGTCAAAGGCTTTGGCATAGTCAATAAAGCAGAAATAGATGTTTTTTCTGGAACTCTCTTGCTTTTTCAATGATCCAGCAGATGTTGGCAATTTGATCTCTGGTTTCTCTGCCTTTTCTAAAACCAGCTTGAACATCTGGAAGTTCACGGTTCACGTATTGTTGAAGCCTGGCTTGGAGAATTTTGAGCATTACTTTACTAGCGTGTGAGATGAGTGCAATTGTGTGGTAGTTTGAGCATTCTTTGGTATTGCCTTTCTTTGGGATTGGAATGAAAACTGACCTTTTCCAGTCCTGTGGTCACTGCTGAGTTTTCCAAACTTGCTGGCATATTGAGTGCAGCACTTTCACAGCACAATATTTTAGGATTTGAAATAGCTCAGAGGGAATTCCATCATCTCCACTAGCTTTGTTCTTAGTGATGCTTTCTAAGACCCACTTGACTTCACGTTCCAGGATGTCTGGCTCTAGGTGAGTGATCACACCATCGTGATTATGTGGGTCGTGAAGCTCTGTTTTGTACAGTTCTTCTGTGTATTCTTGCCACCTCTTCTTAATATCTTCTACTTCTGTTAGGTCCATACCATTTCTGTCCTTTATGGAGCCCATCTTCGTATGAAATGTTCCCTTGGTATCTATAATTTTCTTGAAGAGATCTCCAGTCTTTCCCATTTCTTGAAGAGATCTCTAGTCTTTCCCATGAACAGTATGAAAAGATAAAATGATAGGATACTGAAATCTTTACTATAACTAATCAAATAACGGTTTATGAAATTTTTTTTCTTGATGAAGTTGCTTCTCATGCAAGTTCAAAGATAAGTGTCTCAAATAAGCCTTATCTCCTAGCATACCTGAACTAGGTTAGTATCTGCCTTCCCTCCCTCACCCCACATGTTTTATTCTGGTTCTCTTGTTAATCAGTTTTACATACACATAATGCTTTTAGTCTGTCTTCTCACTTAGATTGAAAGGTTTCTGAAGGCGGGGGCCAGGACTGTTTTGATCACTTCTGTATTCCAAGCATGCCTGACACAAAGCACCTCCTCCATAAATATTTGCCAACGAATCAGATTACTGCGGTACTCTGTGGTAAAGAATCTCCCTCCAAGCAGAAGACATGGGTTCGATCCCTGGGTCAGGGAGATCCCCTGAAGAAGGAAATGGCAACCTCCTCCAGTATTCTTGCCTGGGAAGTCCTATGGACAGAGGATCCTGGTGGGCTACAGTCCATGGGGTTGCAAAGAGTTGGACATGAGTTAGCAAATAAACAACAACAGATTACTACACTAGTGGATTACTGAAAATCAAAGCCCAATAGATTTTTTTCCAAAAATTATTTTATAGCTTTTAGTAAGTAGCTGTTTTTTTCACACTGTACTCCTGGGCTTGACTAGGGTAGAGGAGGAATATTACATAAAGAGTTAGCAAACACATTTAAGAAACTGCTACATGGTAGGATGAATGGATAAAAAAGATGTACATATATAATACAATAGAATATTACTCAGCCACTAAAAGAATGAAACAGTGCCATTTGCCACAACATGGATAAAACTCAATATTGTCATACTAAGTGAAGAAAATCAGACAAAGACAAATGATACAAATGAACTTATTTATAAAATAGACTCACAGGCTTATAGAATGAATTTAAGATTACTGGGGGGGAAGGATTTGGGGGGTAAATTGGAAGTCTGGAATTGACATGTACATACTGCTATACATATTTAAAATAATAGATAACCAATAGGGACCTACTGTATAGCTCAAAGAACTCTGTTCAATACTACACAATAACCTAAGTGGGAAAAAATTTGGAAAAGGATATATGTATCAGTGCAACTGACTTTGCTATATACCTGACACTAACAGAACATTGTTAATCAGCTATACTTCAGTATGAAATAAGAAATAGAAAAAAAAGAGAAATTGCTAGGTGATGGCAGACAGCATACAGGTAAGGAATACAGATTTGTCTCAAGTGTGTTTTTCGGAGGTGTGCAGATTAGTTGTTTTTACAAGACATGTGCAGTTTGTAACATAGAGCAGAGTAGGAGGGACAGTCTAAGGAGAGATTCTCGTAACAGACTGGGCTTGAACTCACCCTGGAAGAAAGGAACAGGTCTAAGCTCGCGCCTTTGCATTCATAACACTTACTTCCTAAGGGACTTTCATATACACTCGTTTGATTCTCACGTTCGATCAGTCAGACCACCAAGGCAGGGAAGGGTGCCCGAATTTTATTCAGGAGGAAATAAAAACTTGGAAAATGTGAGCTCCCTGAAAAAGTTTTAAACATGTGTAGTCATGAGAGAATGGCCATGTGCAGTGACAGAAATTTCTTGAAAGGGCAGCCACCAGCTGGGGAGCCTTCCACTTTGCCCTCTGATTTTATGTCTGCAGCTTACTCATTCTCCACAGCATTTAGGACAGTGCCTAGAACATAGTAGATGCTTCATACCGTGTTGTTTGAATGAATAATGATGTCCATGTATAGGCATATAATAGACACTTAAAAATGATTGCCCATAAATGTGTATTTCTCCACTTTCATATTTTTCCTCCTGACAAATCTGGAGTAAACATCTTTTCATGTCAGTATATAGCTTGCCCTCATTTCTTTTCTTGCTTGCTTGAAAGTCATTGAGTAAAACCATAGCTCTAAAGAAATGTACTCAGTCTCATTAATAAGTTGGGAAATAAAAAATAATACCAAATCAAGATAATATTTTATGCAAAAAACACTCGCAAAAATTTAACAGAGTAACTGTATGTGGTCTTTTTGATGATACAGAATGATGACTCACAGACACTATTGGTGTTAATAGGAATCGATGCACTTTGAAAAAGAGTTGTTTTGTCTAGTAAAGTTAAATATATCCCAACAGCTCCACTCCAAAATCTGTACCCTAGGGAACTTGTACACGTGAGCCTCAGGACACATGTACAAAAGTGCTTATAGCTACATTGATCTATCAACCAAAGTGTGGAAATAATCTAAGTATGAACAGTAGAATAGATATATAAATTATACAACAATGAAAATGAGTGAAGTATGGCTATCCTTAACAATATGAAGAGAATCCAGGCATGTTATGTTGAGCAAAAGAATATGCAAAAAATGCATAAATCTGATTTCAAATACAAAGTAGAAAGCCACACAAAGATGCTTTGTTTAGGGATGATTTCCTAGGTAGAGGAGTAAGAACATGATTCTTAAAGTCATCCAAGTTGTCACCCTCCAACTGTTTGGTAAGGCAGAAGGGTGAGTGGAAGGGTTGGAATCACGAAGGACTCATAGGAAATTTCTGGGGTACTTTGCAGTATTCTGTGCTGTAACCTTGGGATGGTTATAAGAGCTTTTCTCCTTGTTTTTAAAACATAACATTTTATGTACTTCTTTTATTATGTTTTATTACATAATTTTTAAAAGAAAAAAATGGGTTTCAAACCTATTTTTCTCACCTATAAAGGGAAAGTAAAACTCTTTCTGCTTTCAAGAATATTTCCGAAGGGCCAAGGTATCTGATTAAATAGTTGTTTTTTCATCAACTTCTGAATTTCAAAGGTTTGTTTCTTCTGTCCGACTCCACAACATGACAGTTTTTGTTTTGTATTTTAATTAAGTGTTGTATTTTGAGATAATTCTAGATTTACATGCAGTTAATAGGAGATAATGCAAAAAAGATCCCATTACCTTTTGTCCAGTTTACCTAAATGGCAACATCTTCCAAAGCTATGGTACACTATTATAAGCATTTATTATGAATATAATAATTATAAATATAAATATTATAAATATAATATTACTATTATAGTAATAAGATTTTGATATTGATTCAGTCAAGATACAAAACAGAGGTAGGACTTTTTTAATCCTCAAAAACATTCTCTTTCTAAATCATTAGATGCAAGTTAGTGTTTTGGTGACAGATTTTTATGAGTTTTTTTGCTGCTAACTTCACAGTCCATCTCTGATAAAAATATTTTCTGACTAGTGACACAGCATTTCAGTCTAACACATCCCAGTCCTAAGCTCATAAGTTTGTTTTATTAAAGAAGAGAAAGTACAGTTGATCCTGGAACAATGTGGGAGGAAAGGCTACTGATTCCCCAAGCAGTAGCTGCTAAGTTGCTTCAGTCGTGTCCGACTCTGTGCAACCCCATAGATGGCAGCCCACCAGGCTCCCCCGTCCCTGGGATTCTCCAGGCAAGAACACTGGAGTGGGTTGCCATTTCCTTCTCCTTGCATGAAAGTGAAAAGTGAAAGTGAAGTCGCTCAGTTGTGTCCGACTCTTAGAGACCCCATGGACTGCAGCCTACCAGGCTCCTCTGTCCATGGGATTTTCCAGGCAAGAGTCCTGGAGTGGGGTGCCATTGCCTTCTCCACCAAGCAGTAGAAAAGCCATATAAAATTATCCTTTGGCATCTGCAGGGGATTGGTTCCAGTATGCTCAAATCTCCACAGTAACCTCTCCGTATTCCCAATTCTGTATCCTTGAATTCAACCAATTGTCAAATTTGAAAGTGAAGTCGCTCAGTTATGTCCGACTCTTTGCGACCCCATGGACTGTAACCTACCAGGATCCTCCATCCATGGGATTTTCCAAGCAAGAATCTTGGAGTGGGTTGCCATTTCCTTCTCCAGGAGATCTTTCTGACCCAGTGATTGAACCCGGGTCTCCTGCATTGTAGGCAGATGCTTTACTGTCTGAGCCACCAGGGAAGTAGAGTGTCTCTGTCAATTGTATAGTACTGTATTTATCTTTTTAAAAAGTCCATGTGTAAGTGAACCCACACAGTTCAAATCCATGGTGTTCAATTTCAAGGGAAGCTGTATATAAAAGTGTTAACAGCAATACGTGAACCGTGAACTTCCAGATATTCAAGCTGATTTTAGAAAAGGCAGAGAAACCAGAGATCAAATTGCCAACATCCACTGGATCATCGAAAAAGCAAGAGAGTTCCAGAAAAACATCTATTTCTGCTTTATTGACTATGCCAAAGCCTTTGACTGTGTGGATCACAATAAACTGTGTAAAATTCTGAAAGAGATGGGAATACCAGACCACCTGACCTGCCTCTTGAGAAATTTGTATGCAGGTCAGGAAGCAACAGTTAGAACTGGACATGAAACAACAGGCTGGTTCCAAATAGGAAAAGGAGTACGTCAAGGCTGTATATTGTCACCCTGCTTATTTAACTTATATGCAAAGTACATCATGAGAAACGCTGGGCTGGAAGAAGCACAAGCTGGAATCAAGATTGCTGGGAGAAATATCAATAACCTCAGCTATGCAGATGACACCACCCTTATGGCAGAAAGTGAAGAGGAACTAAAAAGCCTCTTGATGAAAGTGAAAGAGGAGAGTGAAAAAGTTGGCTTAAAGCTCAACATTCAGAAAACGAAGATCATGGCATCTGGTCCCATCACTTCATGGGAAATAGATGGGGAAACAGTGTCAGACTTTATTTTTCTGGGCTCCAAAATCACTGCAGATGGTGACTGCAGCCATGAAATTAAAGGAGGCTTACTCCTTGGAAGGAAAGTTATGACCAACCTAGACAGCATATTCAAAAGCAGAGACATTACTTTGCCAACAAAGGTCCATCTAGTGAAGGCTATGGTTTTTCCAGTGGTCATGCATGGATGTGAGAGTTGGACTGTGAAGAAGGCTGAGCGCCGAACAATTGATGCTTTTGAACTGTGGTGTTGGAGAAGACTCTTGAGAGTCCCTTGGACTGCAAGGAGATCCAACCAGTCCATTCTAAAGGAGATCAGTCCTGGGATTTCTTTGGAAGGAATGATGCTAAAGCTGAAGCTCCAGTACTTTGGCCACCTCATGTGAAGACTTGACTCATTGGAAAAGACTCTGATGCTGGGAGGGATTGGGGGCAGGAGGAGAAGGGGATGACAGAGGATCAGATGGCTGGATGGCATCACTGACTCGATGGATGTGAGTCTGAGTGAACTCCGGGAGATGGTGATGGACAGGGAGGCCTGGTGTGCTGGGATTCATGGGGTCGTGAAGAGTTGGACACGACTGAGTGACTGAACTGAACTTAACTGAAAGATTTTACTCTTAGAATATGCCATGCACTAAAGATAAAATGTGGCGTCCCACATCCCTGCCTAGGTCATAACTACTTAAGATCGATTTAGGAAGATGTGTATCTAAAAATTATTATTATTATTATTATTATTATTTTGCAGAGTCCCCAGCTGCAGTATTTTATTTATTTTTTTTAATTTTATTTTATTTTTAAACTTTACAATATTGTATTAGTTTTGCCAAATATCAAAATGAATCCGCCACAGGTATACCTGTGTTCTCCATCCTGAACCCTCCTCCCTCCTCCCTCCCCATACTCTCCCTCTGGGTCATCCCAGTGCACCAGCCCCAAGCATCCAGTATCCTGCATCAAACCTGGACTGGCAACTTGTTTCATACATGATATTATACATGTCTCAATGCCATTCTCCCAAATCTCCCCACCCTCTCCCTCTCCCACAGAGTCCATAAGACTGTTCTATACATCAGTGTCTCTTTTGCGGTCTCATACACAGGGTTATTGTTACCATCTTTCTAAATTCCATATATGCGTTAGTATACTATATTGGTGTTTTTCTTTCTGGCTTACTTCACTGTGTATAATAGGTTCCAGTTTCATCCATCTCATTAGAACTGATTCAAGTGTATTCTTTTTAATGGTTGAGTAATACTCCATTGTGTATGTGTGCCACAGCTTTCTTATCCATTCATCTGCTGATGGGCATCTAGGTTGCTTCCATGTCCTGGCTATTATAAACAGTGCTGCGATGAACATTGGGGTACATGTGTCTCTTTCCCTTCTGGTTTCCTCAGTGTGTATGCCCAGCAGTGGTATTGCTGTGTCATAAGGCAGTTCTATTTCCAGTTTTTTAAGGAATCTCCACACTGTTCTCCATAGTGGCTGTACTAGTTTGCATTCCCACCAACAGTGTAAGAGAGTTCCCTTTTCTCCACACCCTCTCCAGCATTTATTGCTTGTAGACTTTTGGATCGCAGCCATTCTGATTGGCGTGAAATGGTACCTCATAGTGGTTTTGATTTGCATTTCTCTGATAATGAGTGATGTTGAGCATCTTTTCATGTGTTTGTTAGCCATCTGTATGTCTTCTTTGGAGAAATGTCTATTTAGTTCTTTGGCCCATTTTTTGATTGGGTCATTTATTTTTCTGGAGTTGAGCTGTAGGAGTTGCTTGTATATTTTTGAGATTAGTTGTTTGTCCGTTGCTTCATTTGCTATTATTTTCTCCCATTCTGAAGGCTGCCTTTTCACCTTGCTAATAGTTTCCTTTGTTGTGCAGAAGCTTTTAAGTTTAATTAGGTCCCATTTGTTTATTTTTGCTTTTATTTCCAATATTCTGGGAGGTGGGTCATAGAGGATCCTGCTGTGATGTATGTCGGAGAGTGTTTTGCCTATGTGCTCCTCTAGGAGTTTTATACGTTGAGATCTTTAATCCATTTTGAGTTTATTTTTGTGTATGGTGTTAGAAAGTGTTCTAGTTTCATTCTTTTACAAGTGGTTGACCAGTTTTCCCAGCACCACTTGTTAAAGAGATTGTCTTTAATCCATTGTATATTCTTGCCTCCTTTGTCAAAGATAAGGTGTCCATATGTGCGTGGATTTATCTCTGGGCTTTCTATTTTGTTCCATTGATCAATATTTCTGTCTTTGTGCCAGTACCATACTGTCTTGATAACTGTGGCTTTGTAATAGTTTCTTCACTCTGTGTGGGTTTATACAGGTGGCTTGTCAAGGTTTCTTGGTTAGGGAAGCTTGTGTCGGTGTTCTGGTGGGTGGAGCTGTATTTCTTCTCTCTCCTTTCGAAGACTTTGGTTGCTTTTCTGGGTGCCTGATGTCCTCTGCTGGCATTCAAAAGTTGTTTTGTGGAATTTACTCGGTGTTTAAATGTTCTTTTGATGAATTTTGGGGGGATAAAGTGTTTTCCCCGTCCTACTCCTCTGACATCTTAGATCCTCCCCCCCTATTTTTTCTTTTTAATATTTTCAGCTACCTCACTTGTCTCTAGTTACATGATCTTCCTTATACCAGTCTATTATATATGTCATTCTAGGTTAATTTTTCTAAGGAAGACTTTCATTTTGCCCCTGGTTAGTACATGAAAATGTGAAAATGTCGATGGTTCTCCTTTGTATCATAAAATCCCAATTCCTTCAAACAGCATTCAAGGTCCTAACTTCCCTTTGAAGGCTTATTTCTATTAAACTTGAACCAATTACAACAACAAAAAATAACAAAATACTGGTCTATTATTGGAGAAGGAAATGGCAACCCACTCCAGTGTTCTTGCCCGGAGAATCCCAGGGATGGGGGAGCCTGGTGGGCTGCCGTCTATGGGGTCGCACAGAGTCGGACTCGACTGAAGCGACTTAGCAGCAGCAGCAGCAGCAGCAGCAGCAGCAGGATATCTTAACTATACCTTGTACTTACTTGTTTCCACACATTGGTAAATATAGTTTCTCCACCAGGAACATCTTTCTGAATCATTGCTTTTTCTTTCTTATTGGAGAACCTATGGAAGACACAGCTTCCTTGCATGGAAGACTTGACTGCTCTGAAAAGCTTTTAGGACTCACTTTAGCCAGGGTGATTGTTCCCTGCTAGAAGCATCTGTATTTAACTGGTTATACCTTTTGTTGGGTGTAAAGGTTTTGTGGTGCTGATTACTCATCTGTTAGATTGTTGTTTAATTAGACCTGTGTTTTTAACCCTTGCCTTACTTCCATAAAGGTAGATACTATTTCTTTCTGTCTCTCAAAGTACCAAGAAAGTACCTTTCAGGTAATTGACTCTCAATAAATATATGGTAATTTTTCATTGAGCTCAGCCTAATTGCTTTTAGGGCTAGAGCATGTTCATCAATTCTTAATTTGAGTGGATTTCCCACATATTTTAGAAGAGAAAATTAGGCTGAAAATGGATAACAAGAGTAGTGGCAGTGATGTGATGAGATTGCCAGGTTCTACCCCTTAATTTCTCCTTGTATGACTTTGGGAAATAGCTTAGTTCCTCTAAGACTGTATTCTCTCATCTTCATAACAAGGAAACTGCTATGTTCTAAATTGTTCTAATTTCTTGGTGTTGTCAATTTTAAAAGAAATAACTCATATAAACCATACAGCCTATTGTCTGACTCAAAGTAAGTGTTCAGTGCATTTTATAAATTAATAAAGTGTTTTATAATCTCAAAAATACTTCAGTTCAATTCAGTTGCTCAGTCATGTCCAACTCTTTGTGACCCCATGGACTATAGCACACCAGGCTTCCCTGTCCATCACCAACTCCCGGAGTTTACTCAAACTCATGTGCATTGAGTTGGTGATGCTGTCCAACCATCTTATCCTCTGTTGTCCCCCTCTCCTCCCACCTTCAAGCTTTCCCAGCATCAGGGTCTTTTCCAGTGAGTCAGTTCTTCACATCAGGTGGCCAAAGTATTGGAGTTTCAGCTTCAGCATCAGTCCTTCCAATGAATATTCAGGACTGATTTCCTTTAGGATAGACTGGTTGGATCTCCTTGCTGTCCAAAAGACTCTCAGGAGTCTTCTCAACCCCATAGTTCAAAAGCATCAATATTTTAGCACTCGGCTTTCTTTATAGTCCAACTCTCACATCCATACATGACTACTGGAAAAACCAAAGGTTTGACTAGATGAACATTTGTTGGCAAAGTAATGTCTCTGCTTTTTAATATGCTGTCTAGGTTGGTCATTGGAGAAGGCAATGGAACCCCACTCCAGTACTCTTGCCTGGAGAATCCCATGGATGGAGGAGCCTGGTAGGCTGTGGTCCATGGGGTCGCGAAGAGTCGGACATGACTGAGCGACTTCACTTTCACTTTTCACTTTCACATTTCACTTTCACACATTGGAGAAGGAAATGGCAACCCACTCCAGTGTTCTTGCCTGGAGAATCCCAGGGACGCTGGAACCTGGTGGGCTGCTGTCTATGGGGTCGCACAGAGTCGGAGACGACTGAAGCGACTTAGCAGCAGTAGCAGCAGCAGCTAGGTTGGCCACAGCTTTTCTTCCAAGGAGTAAGCATCTTTTAGTTTCATGGCTGCAATCACCATCTGCAGTGACTTTGGAACCCCCCAAAAATAAAGCCTCTTACTATTTCCATTGTCTCCCCATCTATTTGCCATTAACTGATGGTACCAGATGCCATGATCTTGGTTTTCTGAATGTTGATTTTAAACCATTTTAAGAACTTAATATTTTACTTATCCCAAAGTTATTCATATGTGTCTTGTGCTGTAGTCAAAGAAGGAAATGTATCTTCTTAGACTTCATTTTAAAAGTCCAGTAGATTATATTCACTCATTTTTGTAACTCACATTGGGAATCTGAGGTCAATAAAAATTGTTGTGTTAAGAGATATTTTAGACTTATTGCTTATTAATGTATGTTTTGGTAACTGAATTGTACAATGTTTCATATCATACCTAATTCCATTTACATCAAAATATTTGCTAATAAAAACAAGTTATGAAATCTGCTTGCCTATTTTGATAAGAAATGGGATTTTTTTCAAATGACATTTCTTATCATCTACAAATTTACCAGGAAATTTAACTTTGTGTCCTTAACTCAATATTTCTTAATAAATGGTCTTAAAAACAGATGAAATGTCTTGTTTTAAGCTCTTTTGATGGGGGACATATCTGAGTTCCAGCTCTAAAACACAACAGTATCCCACTTCAGTCCTACCTTGAGATCTGACAGTAGCTGGTAAGACCTAGACCGAAAGGCAGAAAAGCCAGAGAGGCCAGCACCACTAGTCTGTTTTATCCCCACAACATGTTTACCCCAACTTTCTGGGACAGGGAACTCATCTTGCTAGTTAGTACTCAGCCAAGGCCTGATTGATCACTGACTGCATGTAGTATGATCAGATGTGTGTTTTGAAAACTGCCCTTCTGTGTTATGAAGAATGAATTCTGTGGGAGCATGAATAATGCATCAAAACAGGAGATGTAAGAGACATGGGTTCGATTCCTGGGTTGAGAAGATCCCCTGGAGTGGGAAATGGCAACCCACTCCAGTATTCTTGCCTGGAGAATCAACGTGGACAGAGGAGCCTGCGGGTACAGTACATGGGGTCGCAGAGAGGGACACGACTGACGTGACTTAACACACACACGCTATTCTATTATGAGATGATGGCAGAGTGGACTAGATAGCCATGGATATGGAGATAGGGAAGGATCAATTTGGAATGTAAGATCTCCAGGACTGAGGATGGAGTTGGTGTGGTGGATGAAGTAGACAAGAGTGTCCAAAATGATTTAAAAGGCAGACTGCATTTTTTTTCAGTGTACATTGTTTTTATAATTGACCTTTTTGTCCTTTCTACAAATACTGTCTAATATAGGTTACCTATAGAATGCTGGGAAATTGTGTGTGTGTGTGTGTGAGAGAGAGAGAGAAAGAAAGAGCTCATGTCCATTGAGTCTGGACTTCAGTCTAATTTATCCCCAAAGTCAGGTGCATACAGGATAGTAAAAATAGTGAGCAGTTAACTGTCACAAATCTCACTTAATTTCATTCTCAGCTCGTTTGCATTGTGCTCATCTGACTCTGAACCCTTGTCTCAGCGACTGTCTATTATTTCTTTATCCTTAGTTCCAAATGTCATGGTTATCTAGTTTCTCAGCAGATCTTGCTAGGGTTGACTTGCTAGAGTCAGGTAGACAAAACAAAGAAGTTACATTTGAGAGGCTGTCACTGAGGGAGGATGGAGAAGTCAAAATGGAGACACGGGCATGAATGAAATATAGCCACTAAGTGATGTTAACAGGAAAAGCTGGCTAAGTGTCCTCCACCTACTCAGTCCTGGAGGGTATCAATGAATTAGTGAATATAGTCTCTGGTGTCCATAACGCACAGTTTGAATCCTCACAAAATGATTCTCTTATATTCATTATAGCCTCTGTGAAAAGACAGGAAAGTGTGTAGTGCTTGCTGGAAAGAATTCCTTCAAAAATGGTTAAGATTTTTAAGTTTGCACTTCATGGATGAGATTTAGTTATAATGAAAATTAACTCCTATAAAATATCTCATTTCCCAATATGTCAGACAAATGAGATATTATGCACATAATCCCAGCAGAAAAGAAATTCTCTGTTCCCCAATTATGTAAGAAAAGGGAAATATTGATTTGGGTACTTTCTATTTCAGTGTTGAAAAGCAGATCAAGTAGGTAGCATTCCAGGGGTCTTAAAATTTCTTTAAGAGCTTCTGCAACATGTGATTTGCACATAAGTGCAATAGCGTAAGTGATTTGTGCACCGGGTGCCCATTGCATGGAATGATTGCTTATCAGAGTGCCCGGCACATAATAATTTCTTGTCTTTTTTATTATTGGGCTTCCCAAATGGTGCTAGTGGTAAAGAACCCATCTATCAATGCAGGAAACATAAGAGACACAGGTTCATCCCCTGGGTCAGGAAGATTGCCTGGAGGAGGGCATGGCAACCCATTCCAGTATTCCGGCCTGGAAAATCCCACAGACAGAGGAGCCTGGTGGGCTGCAGTCTATAGGGTCGCAAAGAGTCGGACACGCCTGAAGCAACTTAGCACACACACAGACATTATTATTAGCGTGATTTTTATCTGTATTTCTTCTCTTAAACCAAGTGCTAGTTGGTTTTTCACTATGTATCTCTCACGTCTTAATTTTAATTCACTCGTTCTTTCGGGTGTCAAGTATTAAATGACATTAGATGGTCACCATAGAATAAAGGAGAGCAGATGCTGGCGGTCGCACTATTTTGTGGAGCCAGAGTGGTACATGAAATATTCTCAAAAACAAGCTGGATGTTTTCTTTCTTCCTGTTTCTACCCTCCTAGCAGTGCCTCCTCTTGGTGAAACTTTCTAGAAAGTCAACCAGCAAGGGAGCTAAAAATGTATTGTGTTGGCTCTTGGGCTCAGTGTGCAGACCAGGCTCTAGAAGTGTGGACGTGTCAGCTGTCATCAGATGACTTAGGTGAATTACCAGTTGAGCTGTTCGGTCTCCGTGCCTACCTTTCTACCTTCCACTGCTGATGATAATCACTGCTTGCTTCCACTCCAAATGGTGCTACCAAGTGTTGAACAAATGAATATGCTCTTACCCTCTGTCCCCATAGTCATATCTGGGTGGTATTAACTCCCCTTTCAGTTTAGATATATCCCACCTGGATATCCTATAACTTAAAACCTAAACTGTAAACCAACTTTCTTTATATAAATCAACAGAGAAGAGGAGGAGGGAAAATTAGTTATTATATATAAATCTCTATATAATAAGCAAGAAATAAAAAAATGACACCTTCAACGCTTGTTTCTATAACTACTTAAGGCCATGGTTGATATTTACAATTTCTTCCATTTGATGTCAGCCCCTAGCCGCGATCAAGGGCCCCCGCCCTGAAGGGAAACGTCAGTTCCGCTCAGAATTCATTAACCAAGCAGGTCCAGCTGTTTAGTCACTCGATTGTGGTCCACTCTTTGCGACCCCAGGGACTGTCGCCCAACGAAACGTTTATTATTAAAAGCTCTATGTCCTTAGTGGTTGTGGCTTAAGTTGCTTTAGACTTCCAATCGTCACATGATTGGATCTGTCAGACAAAGGGGTGCCCTTGAGAAAGTCCAGGATGTCAGCATGTGGAAGGAAGCTAATTCCTCCTCCCTCATAGTAACTTTTTCTTTGCATGTTGTTATGGTTGCACAAAGATCCCAAGTTGCCAGATAATATTCTTGTTTCTAATTTACTGGTACCTTGGTGCCCCATGATGTAAGCGTTCCTTTTTGTGAGTAGAGAAAGCACGAATAGTTTGGAGAGCATATTAACTATAATACTGGAAGGGAACATGCTGACTAAAAAGTTAACAGAAATAATTCATGTAAAGCATACAACCTTTTGTCTGACTCAACATAAGTGTTCAGTACATTTTTAATAATAAAGTGTTTTATAATTTCAAAAACACTTACATGACATTTTAAAAAATGATCTTAAGAAAGATTCTCACATTTTCTCACTATGGAAAAACCAGCATCAAATACTGGTCCTGAGTTCAAAGCAGTTAAAGCATCCTACAGGGATTCCAGATCCACAGGGTGACGCAGCTTGGGCTGTAATGTACATTTCCAAAGGCCATTTCTGCAATTTCCCAGGCTATGGGTTAATGAGATATAAGATGGGTCACTTCCATAATATTAATTCACTTCCCCTTTCTTTTATTATAAACTGATTTCTTAATCAAAAGCAACATTGTAAGGGATATTGTGACAACAGGCACAGCATTTCATAAGTTCACAGATGATGGTGCTGCCAGAACATTGTGAAGGTTTTAGAAATGAGCAACTCCCACCCAGGAGAGCAGGACGCTTATGATGTCTTCTGGTGTTATGATTGCCTGAGTGATGCTGTCCCTGATACAATGATGAATGAAGGCTTGATCTACTTTTAAGACATTCAGAAGACCAGATCTGTTGTTCATAAAACTGAGAGTCAGTTCTCCAGGAAGACAGCTCTCAAGAACTCTCTTGATGACATTTGGTTTTGCTAGTTTTCTATTGCAAATTTCATTCCTTCTCAAAATACTGTTTTGAGCTATCCTATAATATCAACCTTTTAACGAGTTTTTTTTTTTTTTTAAATATTTCAGGTATCTAGGTATCCTTTTCTCCCTATAGTGTTAAATTTTCATTCTGTTTAGATTCTGGTATTATTGCTATGCTGTATATAAGTTAATTTATTCATTTAGTCAATATTTTTTAAGTGCCTACTTCCCAGGGTGCTAGTGGTAAAGAACCTTCCTGGCAATGCAGGAGATGCTGGAGACACAGATTTGATCCCTGGGTAGGGAAGATCTCCTGGAGAAGGGCACAGGAACCCATTCCAGTATTTATGCCCAGGAAATCCCATGAACAGAGGAGCCTGGTGGGCTACAGTCCGTGGGGTTGCAAAGAGTCAGACACGACTGATGCAGCTTAGCATAAACAATGTTTTAGGCACCGTGCTAAGCTCTAGAAACATACAGGTGAGGAAGTCAAGATTACCTTGGGGAGCCTATAGCCCATTGGAGATGTCAGGCAATTACGTAAGGAATAATAATACTAATAATGTGAGAAGTGGCTAAGTGCTACAGTGGAGATGTGCTGTTTGCTAGTGGAGAAGAACCTAACATCCGTCTTCAAGGAAGACTGTCTGACAGAAGAATGGTTAAGACAATTCTTCAAGGGCACACTCAGGATGCCACTGTGAAAGTAATTTACCTCTGAAAGACATTCTCATTTAGCATGTAAGCAAAGTTCTGTTTCTTAACATATGATGTTTAATGAGTGGGGATATTTCCAGTGGGCAAAGATCCCTAACCTCCTTTTATTTTTTTTAATATAAATTTATTTATTTTAATTGGAGGTTATTTACTTTACAATATTGTATTGGTTTTGCCATACATCAACATGAATCCACCACAGGTATACATGTGTTCCCCATCCTCAACCCCCCTCCCTCCACCCTCCCCGTACCATCCCTCAAGAAGGTGCCCCATCCCACCCAATGCACATTGGAACGGAAGAAATCAAATGATTATATTCATTAGCCCTGCAGTCTCTCAAATCTCTGTTAGTTGATTTCATGAAAGTACACGTAACTTCTAAAACAAATTTGAGTTGATCATTAAATCTCGCAAATCATAGCTTCTCTACCCTGTACATGAGTGTCTCATGAATGGATCTGTGAAAGTGCGTGGGGTTTACATTTAGGTGATTCAGTGTTGTAATTGAGAGCACGGGCTCTGGAGCCAGATTCAAATCCTGATTCCCATATTTGCCAGCTCTGTGACCTTGAGCAAGTTACCTAAGTTATCTGTACCTGACTTGGCTCATCTATGAAATAGTGATGATTATACTGCGCTTATTATAGTAGTACTGTGAGGAGAGAGTTCAAAAAGAGGATGCACTTGGAACAGTGCCTGGTGCATCCTGAGTCACACATAATGCATTACCAAACAGGGCTATTGGACTTCTAAAGCACATCTATCAGGATATCATTTTAGAAAACAATGCACATTGTAAATGTACTTACGTTATTCATTTCTGATATGGAACACCAATGACAGCAGTTAACATGATGCAATAGAAAGCTTCCTATTCTGGGACTCGGTTTCTATTTGTGCCTCTATACTAATTAGCTTAACAATTTGAGATTCAAGAGTTTAAAGCCTGTTTTATCCTTTGGAAAGAGATAGGATTTAGACTAAGGGAGAGACTGTGATTCCATGCAATTAGAAATTGCATCAAGAAGTACATGCTTCTTTTAAGACCTTTGCTATTGTCTAACAATCATAGTAAAAGACAATTATTATTGCCTTCCCAGGTGTTATCACAAGTTACGGGCTGTATCTCGATGGTATATTAATTCACAACTCCTCAGAACTCAGTTGTCATGCTTCTGGATTCGCTCCTTGGAGCTTGCATTCCTTCAGGGTCCAAGCCTGCACGGCCAGAGGTTGTGCTCTGGGCCCACTGGTGAGTGTGGCAATTTACGTCCCGGGTATGTACTAAATGTCAGATGACAATGAATAGGCGACTCTCCACAGCTAGCCTTTCAAGTAGGAGGGGAGATGTTCTTTTTATAAAATTTCATTTAAGAGTTAGTAGGATTTTATATTCAACATAAATTTTAAGATTGCACATAGGTCTAGTGAAGGACAAAATCTACATTTTATTGAAATTTCAAAAGGTAGGTTGACCAGGCAGGCTTGCCTAATATAGTGACATATTTAAAGTGGATGCTTTTCTTCCTAGTAAGAAGTAAGTGTCTGATTAAAAAGTGAAAATAATTGAAAGGCCCTAACTGTCACAATATGGCAACACTGCTCCCCAACAAGTATGTTAATCAATTCAAAGATTGAGTTTGCCTCATCCATTAGAATAACACATTTTAATTTTATTAGTGTGATATATTCATAAGAACGGTATTGAAAATGTCGTTAATATCAGATTTTGATATCCACATTTCAGAAATCTTTATCTATATATATTTCAATAGTAATTAAAAGATTGACAAAATTGTGCTTTTTATTACTGGTATAATTTCCAAAACCCAATTAATTGTATGTAATTCTCATAGACCAGCTTGACATTCTTCAGTCTCAAAACATCACATTTTACTCTTGTGCATATTTCTTGATCAATTAGACTTAGCTTCTTTTAAGGGAAATATTCATTTTTGATATTTTTTGGCTATATTTGCTAATGGCCTATCATTTTAATGTACTCTGTCTTCACTGAAGAGTGCATTGTATAAATATTACCCTTGAAAAACAGCTCTACCATTTAAATTTTTGCTTCCTTAGTTTTGATCACACCTCCCATTTTGCTTCAGAGATTGGTGGCTTTCCAAGCTGCTAACATCATCTATCAGTGGAGCTGAGCTGTAGTCTTTATTGCCATTAAGTATTTCATAGCCTAGACCCCTCTGACGGTTACTTACTCTTAAAAGCAGGAATGGCAACAGGCCAGCCTTTCTTCTCCATTCAAAAAAAGAAAAAGAAACAAAAGAACATTTGCCATGAGCTTGAAAGTGAGGCTTTTTCAAAAAAAAATAAACTGCAGGTTGTGGTCCCAGCTACTAAACTGGGTCCCACTCTGCCTCCTGGGGTTCTGGTCACTGTAGACAAGGGGGACACGGTTATCGATCTGTGTCCTGTGCAGATAGTAGGTGATGTTGACCTGAAGGAATCAAAGGCATAAAACCCCGATAGAAAGGGGGAAACGGAATTGGATTGTAAAACCCTGCTCTCCAAAGCCTCACGTGTTGTAGACTCAGTCTTAGCTTAAAGGACAGAGTTATTTTCTCCCCTTGGTCCTCTTCTTTATCCTGTGCTCAATATGCAAACACTTTTCCCAAGTCAATGATCCATCTCTAGTCACTGGGATGGAATAGCAATATCTTTATTTAGAACAAGTCAGTTCGGTGCTGCCAAGAAGTTAAAACCCATGATCTTCAATTGATTTCTAATTTTTTTTTTTTTACCAATTATAATATATATCATGCCCATAAGAGATCCCATATTTGAGTACTTTAGATAGCCCTGGATATCTATCACAATCATAAAAGATATTACAGATTCAACTCTTGTCAATGGTTTTTTTCAATGTGTTATTGATTTAAGAAATCTAGGAATCACATCTTAAAAGCCAGACTTTCCTATCATTAAATTATACACACACACATACACACACACACACACACATTCAGTTCAGGTCAGTTGCTCAGTTGTGTCCAACTCTTTGCGGCCCCTTGGACTGTAGCACACCAGGCTTCCCTGTCCATCACCAACTCCCAGAGCTTGTTCAGACTCATGTCCTCGAGTCAGTGATGCCATCCAACTATCTCATCCTCTGTCATGGTCTTCTCCTCCTGCCTTCAATATTATCCAGAATCAGGGTCTTTTCCACTGAGTCAATTCTTCACATCAGGTGGCCAAAGTCTTTATATGCATACACACACACACACACACACACACACACACATATATACACACACATAATATGGCTAAATTTTGTTGAATATCACATATATCATCATGTTTGTGCCCAGTTATGTCCAACTCTTTGCAAGCCCATGGACTGTAGCCTGCTAGGTTTCTCTGTCCATAGAATTTTCCAGGCAAGAATACTGGAGGGGGTTTGCGAATTCCTACTGCAGGGGTATCATTAATTATATATAAACATATGTTATCATATATACATTTTGTATGCTGCTGCTACTGCTGCTAAGTCGCTACAGTCGTGTCCGACTCTGCGACCCCAGAGATGTCGGCCCACCAGGCTCCCCCATCCCTGGGATTCTTCAGGCAAGAACACTGGAGTGGGTTGCTGTTTCCTTCTCCAATGCATGAAAGTGAAAAGTTAAAGGGAAGTCGATCAGTCGTGTCCGACTCCTAGGGACCCCATGGACTGCATACCACCAGGTTCCTCCGCCCATGGGATTTTCCAGGCAAGAGTACTGGAGTGGGTTGCCATTGCCTTCTCCGATACATATTGTATACTTATCACTTAAAGGTATTCTTTATCTAAAGGCCACTGTTGTAACAAATATTTCATTGAAACAAAAAAGTTATGGTTTTTATTTTTAAATCTTTTAAATCCAACATTAAGTTTTCTAAAGAGTCAAACTTTTGTTCGCCTAACAACGTTTCTTAATAATAACTCTTGGTTTTTAGAAACAGAGGACTGTTTCACATCTCTTACATATTTAATATCATTGTTTTTCATGCACATAGGGAAATACCATTCAGTGTTTCCTATGACAAATATGCTTAATAGTGTTAAATGTAGTCTGGTTCACCCTCAAATTTTTCAGTGTTGCTCATGTAATAAAAAACAGTTTAAAAGTATGACAAATTTGATAAAATAGAATATTTTAAAAATAAAATACATAAATTACATATCCTTACCGTCTTAATGTAGTATTACGTGCTCAGTCACTTCAGCCGTGTCCAACTCTTTGTGACCCTGTAGCCCACCAGGCTCCTCTATCCATGGGATTTCCCAGGCAAGAATCCTGGAGTGGGTTGCCATGAATATATACATGGTAATCTTCCCGATGCAGGGATGGAACCCATGTCTTCTGTGTCTTCTGCATTGCCGGTGGATTCTTTACCACTGAGCCGGCTCGATATGTTTTGTGCCTAACCAAGTGTATTCCCTGATATTTGTTATTTAGAAGAAATTATTCTGTACCATCTGGGGGAAAAAAAAAAAAAGATTTCTGTGTAGTTTGTTCGGTTCTTGTTCATTTATACAATGTATTTGGCTTTAAAGAAGTTCCAGTGTAAAAAGCAATTTACAATGCCTTTAATTAAAATTTTAAGATGCTAATATGCATTGTCAAATTAAATCCAGTAACTGAGGTTTCATAAATATGTGAAATAACAAAAAAATTAACAGAAAATACAACAGGGAAGAACTTTTTAAATGCTTTCCTTTTTTCAATTATATTGTTGAATTGCAATTAGAAATAAACTCTTAACATTTTGTGTTTATACAATAAGTTTATACAATAAAATGCAATGAATTTGTCCATAGGAAGATCACTTTGCTGTTTTTTTTTCTCTTGTCCACTGTTGGGTAACAATGGTAGAGTCTAAGATGGGAAATTTCATGGCTGTATTTGGCCTTGGAACACTCATTGGATTCAGTTCTCCAAGGACCTTCTTAAGGATGAAGTGTGAAACTATAGGTCACAGCTGTGTAATATGGTTATAGAGCTGCCTTGGTTTCTTGCTGATGGCACGTTACACAGATAAACACACCCAACACACATGTAATACATATACAGATTTCTGATACATTATAAGAGTTTTATTAAGGATAAAATTTTTGTTAAAATGTTTGTTTTCCTTGCACAGTTCTTCTCAATTTTTTTTGTGTGTGTCAGGGGAAGTTTTCAGGTGAACCAACTTAACCTTCAGAATGGCCTTTCTTAGCATTTTCTTAAGGCAAGGTTGATAAACAAAGTGTAAATTAAAACAAAAAAGAGCAAAAGAGTCCACCTGCCAAATTTAATATAGAGTGAAGTACTGAAATATTTATCCATATACATAAGGAGATTTTAAAACTATATTTTTATTTTGAATTAACTAGATATGTAATTATCTGGATTTGTACTTAATTCTTCAACTTTGTGAGTTTTATTTTATCGGGAACACTTTAAAATCACTTTCTATGCAATAATTTGAACTATATACATAGACATTATGAA